>NW_015090768.1:538059-551810 GCF_001431845.1 Calidris pugnax | reverse complement strand
TTTGGAGTATCCCTCTGCCCATTGCTACCACGAGTTGGACAGTGATGAGTGTGAGGTAGCAGTCATTATTTTGCTGCATCTGATTTCAGAAATAATATTTTTTTTAAGTTTTATTTCAGAAAGACAAGAAAACACAAGAACCCTGTTCCTTCTTTCCGCTCTTCTCCTCTCCTCTCCTCTCCTCTCCTCTCCTCTCCTTTTTTTGTCTTTGGATCAGACTCACCCTGTAAAAAATTCATGAGCATCATCCTGCATTTTGAAAAGCAGGGCAATAAAGTCTCTCTGCAAGATAATGTGGCCTCTACCACCATCAGCAATTATTTGTGGATCACCCAAAATGCGAGGAGGGTCCATCTGCTCAGCAGAAGCTGCTAATAAAGTGAGTCAAAGAAGAAGAGGATGGAGAAGGGGACCTGCCCGGCACCACCATACAGCCATGGTGGTACCAGCTCATGCTCCCATTACTGTAACATGTAAGGGAGTTTTTGTTGATAATTAAAGATAAGGGTTGGCTCTACATACCAGCTGAACCTTTCCAAACTGGATTCCTAAACCCAAGCTCCTACAGCCACATCCCTCAGAGATGACAAGTACCTCCTGCTATGACTACACCTAGTGGGAGTTTTACACTAAATTGAAGTCAGTTGTGAAAAGCTTGGCTCAATCTCCCCTAATGAGCTTGCAGAAGGTCAGAGAGATAGTCCCACCCGGGACAGCCAGTCCCCCTCGTGCCATGGGGCTGTGTGGGACCCTGACCTCCAGCCATGCTCCTGCAGCCTCTCCTGGGCTGAGCCCCCACCCCATGGACCCCTGGGCTCGCTGCTCCCCCCAAACATCACCCCTCCCTGGGGACTCCCATGCTTTGCTTGTTCTCCTCCAGCTGCTCACAGCCACTTGAACCGATGGCGTGTTTCCAGGGGGGCTGAATGGTAGCTGACGACATGGGAGCTTTACAGTTAAAAACATGAAAAAGCAACCAGAAATACCTTATTTGAAAAGCGAGAGGAAAAAAAAAAGACAACCCACCATGTAACATTTATCGAGGAGAAAAAACTATTAAAAATTATTATGACAGGAAATGAAGGGTGAGTCATTTAGTACAATGATGTTTTTAAAATAACAGAACTTGTTTAACGTTAGATCTGAGTCTGGAACATGGGGCTGAAAATGGATCAAGGAGCAGAGGATCTATAAGAAACAAATGACTGAAGTACCCCCGTAACACACTAACGAAGAATAGGTCCTGCTGCCACAGAGGGAGGGAGGTTGTGCTAGAGGTGATGGGGAGAGGGATGGTCAGCTCCGATAGTTTATTTATTTCATTTTTTCCTATTTTTTTCTGTACCTCATCCGTGCAGGAAGGGGGAGCAGCTCATCTTGGCAGAGGTACCAAAGCCAACATAACAGGGATGTCCAGTGCGCCGGTGCCACCAGCCGGATGTCTGTGGGCTGTGGTCCCTGTGGGGCCAGCACTGAGGGACAGGCATGGCTAGCACCTGGCTCTGCTGGGCTACCCTTCCCTGGGCTTGGGGTTTCCCCATGGCTGTGATGGTGATGCAGCAATTTTTATTAACACCATACATTTGCTTTTTTGTGTGTGTGTCTGGGTCTAATGACAGATTTAGTTTTATTTTTGGGTGTAAACCACTCTGTTTTATATTCTCAAGGCTGCATTTCGAAATGCCTATGCCATTGCCCTCCCCGGCTGGCTCTGTCATGCTGGGGGGGCTCCTCACTGCAGCCTGCCAGAGACTGCATTTGCTGGACATTAGTCTGCAAATGGACCTTGAAGTGTTGGTTATGTCCCATAAAACCCTAAATAGACCAAAGAGATTTAGGTGAGGAGCGTGTCCCTGCTGGCCCAGCGGGGAGGGCACAGAGGAGCCCTCCGGCACGGCTTTGGGTAGAGGGACATCAGCAGGAGATGAGCCAAGTTCTTCCCTTACTCATTATTTTAATGCGTTGGGGATTTTATGGTAATTATCAACACTGTGTTGTTGGAGAACCTATACTCCACTATTTCATACAAAAGGACCTATACTGCTCTAATGTGGGCTGGAACAGCAAGGATTAGCATTACTGTGCTTACTGGTGCTGCTGGGGATATTGTTCCTCAAACTTCTCACCCCATTTACCCCAATGTGCTGCTGCCTCCGGATGCTCTCCCCTGGCATCTCATTACTCTGCGTCCCGAGCAGAATCCCAAAGACCTTTCAGGGGGTGAAGGCAGGCATGGGCTGCTTCATATCGGATTTTTGGCTTTCTGTAGTTACCTCGCTGGAGTTTTACTTGGTTACAGCCATGGCCAAGAGTGCTTCACATCCAATTTTCATGATGTCCAAGCTGGCAAGGGCACTAGGGGCTTGAGTACCGTTTTTACCTCTTGCCAATGATCATTCAGGACACCGTTTAGCCCTACTCTGATGTGTAATTGCTGCTTTGCATGTCCCCAGCTGCACTGGCCCAGGATCACCCCTTGTCACCCACCCCCAGCCCTCGAGTGATGGGGCAATGACCCAGACCCGCTGGCAGCCCCTTGGCTCCACAGTGACTTCGGCTCCCCAAGGTGTGCGTGCACCTCTTCTGTTCTTAGTGCACCTTTTCTGAACGATTTTAAATTCCAAATCTCTGCAAAACCACTTTATTCCCATTTCCCAACACTCCCATTTCCCAACTTCTCCCTGCTTTGGCTTCAGGGAATCCCATCTTTGGTTCCCTCCTGATGCCCAAGCGTCCCAGGTTCTGCACGGCTGTCGGTGCCAACTGGGCTCCTGTTGTGGCATCAGATAAGGGTGGCTTTGGAAAGCTGAGATGCTTTCAGGACCCTTTTTCTTGTTTTTTTTACTTGTGAAGAGGCTGCTGCATACAGCACTTGATGAGAAGCACGAGCCGAGCTGTGCCCATGCCATTTGCTGGGTTAGTCAGGCCAATTTTGGGGCTTTATGCTCCACCCATTTTACTGGGACCTCGCAGGCGGCAGCAGGAGCTGTGTGTGCAAACTGTGACAGAACGGTGACATCCACCAGGAGTGATTGCTGGCTGTAATTGCCCGAGCAAAAACACCAGCAGCCGAGCCAAAAGTGCTCCGAGAGACACGCTGGGTCCGTCACAGCTCGGCAGCGCGTCCCGTCAGGCTGTCATAACGCCACAAGGCTGGGACATCTTCCTCTAATTTCCCCATAATGCTCGCTCTTTCTCTGAGGAGGCAAAAGAAAAGTGCTTTTATTGCTGGGTAGGATTCCTGCAAGTTAATTCTTCCTGCCTCAGGTGGGGGGAAATCCCATTTTCAATTGCAGCTTATTTATGTTAATTCTGGGGTCTGGATGTTTTAAAACAGCAATTCCTCGTAGCCATCGGCAGGCGTTTGCAAACCAGGGTGCCTCAAGTCAGGTACCTCAGATCCATGCTGATCATATACTGACTTTGCTTTTCAAGGCAAAATAAATAGTCACCAAAGTACTTCTTTATGACACCGGAAAGCCATGAAATGGTATTTCTGCAGTTACAATCAGCCCAGAAAACTTTACAAGCGAATTTTTATAAATGCTGTTTGGGTTCTCAAATGGAAAACAAAGAGCTGCCAAATACTGATATGGAAAAACCCACAGCAAACCGAAAATGGTGCTAAACTGAAGAGTCCTGGTTGCGGGGGGCCGAGCGATGCTATACGGCCAGTGCCAGCCATGCCCTGAGCAGGAAGGGCTCAGAAAGCAAAAGCTCATGCTCTATTTGCATTAAAATTTTACATTTTACAACCGTTCAAATTTGTTCTTTTGCCCCCTAAAACTAGATTTAAAAAAAAAATAATAATGATTTTTTATTATCTTTATTTTCACTCCTGTGGCAGAAAACAGGAAAAGGAGAAGCTGTTAAACTCATCTGTGTTAAACTCACCTGTGTTAAACTCATCTGCCTCTGTTCGGTTCTCCGGATAGCGCAGCACGTGGAGAAGAAGGAAACACAGAGTAATACGGAATTTGCACGTTTGCCATGTTTCTGTGGCCATTTAACAGCATAATCTGCACAAATGTAATTGGTTTGTGAGGAAACACCTTTGACTCGTACACATGCAACTTCACTTTGCTCAGCTGTTTGTGCATCCCGCAGGAACTTTGCAGCAAGGACAGGCTCGTTCCGCACCGTGTCCCCATCCCTCCCTGGAAATGGATTCAAACTGTGACATTTTTTCTCTTCTTGCTACAATTTTTGTCACCGCAATGAGGTATCTGGGATTGCATTGTCTCATTTTCCCATTGCCATGCCACACTCTGTTGACCTTTTTAATATTCAGTATTTTGAATGGCTGACCATTGCACTCCTCCTCTTCCCATTAAAGGGGGGCCCAACCTGTTGCAAAGGACTCGGGTGACCAGCCAATTGAAATGAAAAATTCTGAAAAGGTCAGATTAGTGCAGCACTCCATATATTTCACAAAATATATTAGGTCTTGAAATTCTCATGCCTCCTCTCCTTGACAAAGACTGTTCCAGCAGCAAAAATAAAAATAGGTACAACATCAATCTAGTGTTATGCTAACAGCAGTGCTAGAAAAATTGTGGGACTGTATAATTTATCCCATTGTTATTATGGTTTTTAGCTTCTGCTCCCCTTTGGATGGATTATTACGGAAACGTAGCAGAAAGCTTAATTTACATTTGATTCAGGAATCTATTTACGGCGCTGTTCAGGCTCCTGGCATTTTTGAGAGACTCCTCAGCTCTACACTGTCTCTAGATAAAAAGGTGAAAACTCATTCAAATGAGAAACAGACATTTTTCTGCTTCTTCAGCAACTTTAGAGACATTTTCAACACAGTGTGTGCATCAACCTTATGGTTATCGCTGGGCATCCGCTGCTCACTGTCCCCTGCACAAAGAGCCCAGATGAGGGGCGAGGGCACAGAACCCAATGCTGGGTCTGAACCAAACCCACCCAGTGGGACAGGATCTCATCAGGATGTGGGGTTTGGCGCAGAGACAGCAGATCTTCATGAGGTGGTAGCTGGACTGAGCTACTTGGCCATTTCAGCACTAAATCTGAGCCAGGATTTGTGCTTCATGGACGTTCCCGGTATTAGCAAGGTTCAGAGTTCCAGGAAAAACAGAGATTCTAAAAATGTTACTTGGAATTTAATTTTGAAAATGTACTTGACATTTTTTCAACACAATGATCAAGCATGATTCTCCATCTTTTGTTTGCATTTTGTTTTCAATTTATTTATTTCATAGAATCATAAAATGGTTGAGGTTGGAAGGGACCTTTCAGGTCATCCAGTCCAGCCACCAGCCCAGCACTGCCCAAACCCCCACTGACCCATGTCCCTCAGCACCACCTCTGCCCGGCTTTGAAATCCCTCCAGGGATGGCGACTCCACCACTGCCCTGGGCAGCCTCTGCCAAGGCTTCACAACCCTTTTGGGGAAGAAATTGTTCCCAATCTCCATCCTAAACCTCCCCCCGGGCAACTTGACGCCGTTTCCTCTTGTCCATCACCTGTTCCTTGGGAGAAGAGACCGACCCCCCCTGGCTACACCCTCCTTTCAGGGAGTTGGAGAGAGTGAGAAGGTCTCCCCTCAGCCTCCTTTTCTCCAGGCTGAACACCCCCAGCTCCCTCAGCTGCTCCTCACAAGATTTGTATCTTATTTATCATTGTTTAATGACATTCCAGTATTACTGTTATTACTCCCAGGAGCTCCCTGTGGGTAACAGTCCATACTACAGAATGTGTGACAGAACACTTGCGATTATCTTTTGATTCATCATTTACTTTTAAGTCACTAAATGCAGAACAGATTGAACTGGATCACATCATTTTTCCGGGTCTGTTTGAAAAAGAGCAACAAGGTCTGCCAGCTTCTTTAACTTTCCAAGGCAGCAGTTGCAATGCAATGACATTACCCTTCTAAAGGGCAGCTTTAGGGTTGTGTCATTTCCCTGTACAGGGCCTGCTATATTAAGTACAAAGTATGCATCTTTTCTAAGATATAGTTAATTTTTTATAGGCCTAAAAAATAGATTGCACTCATAATTTCAACTGTTGCAGATGAGTAGAGTGAAGACCCCTGCGAGTCAAAGCTGCTGCCTGCACGGGGACCACAGCGTGCTTCATCTCTCACTTACATCCCCATTTTAAAGGTTTATTTTATTTCCATTTGTATTTTCCTAATGAAACAAATCTCAGCCTCATCCAGAGTTCCCAGTGGAAACAGACTTCAATAAAATCTTTACAGCCCAGAGAGCAGTAAAGGCAGGCAGCTCTGCTGGGCAGGGACTGGGACAGTCCCCATGGGGACTGTGCTGGGGGATGCCAGGGATGCCAGGTGATGCTGGGGATGCCGAGGGTTGCCAGGGGATGCTGAGTGATGCCAGAGGATGACGTGGATGAAGGGGGATGTCAGGGATGCTGGGGCTGAATGGGGGTGTCAGGGATGCTGAGGGATGTCAGGAGATGCTGGGGATGCCAGGGGACACTGAGGATGCCAGCAGTTTCCAGGGATGCCGGGGGCTGTTGGGTGCCCACAGGGAATTGCAGTGTGGTCATCACCCACAGCACATGCAGGGGAGCATCTAAATCACTCACCAGAGCCACCAGGTCCACCAGGCTGCAGCAGGGACTGGGAGCAGCACAGCCCAGACTCCCCCTCTCACCATCACTCAGCTCTGGACCATTCATGGCACCCAGCAACAAAGTTTTGGAGTTTTTAAGTAGATTCTGAAAAGGTTGCCCTGGTTTTCAAGGTCTTATTGCTCTAACAGTAGGTACACGTCTGTCTGCTTGTTTGGGATTGAAATAGATAATGATAAAGGGAATATGAAACTCTGGAAAGCACCTATAAAACAGACAGTTCCTATAAAAGTTCCTCTGCAGTAGTTACCAGAGCCAGAATGGAGATGGCCACTGGCCCATTAACATTATCCTTGTACTTAAGAGGAAAAAGTACAGCAATGAGAATAAATTCAAGCCTTATGAAACATTTTATTTTTATGCTAAAGACCTCGCTTTTCTTTTCCAGAATTGTACCTGTTTATGACCATCATTAAGAAGCTTCAATCAGCTTCTCCAGTGCTGGAGAAGGACCAGCACAAACGTTCAGGCCTTATTGTGGGGGTGCTGAAGGTAACGGTGGGCATGACAGGAGCCGATCACATACTTTGCCTGTGGACCACCAACAAGATTTCCAAACCCAGGGGGAAGCCCACGTTTGTGCCTAGAACTGCTGCTCTCAACCGGTGTCGATTAGGTCCTATTTGAATTACTTTGCAATTTTTCTGCCCTAGCCCAGCACCTCCAGTAAGAGCACTGTCTGAAAAACTTGCATATTTATTACCTCTTTTCCGACAAGATCACGGAACTGGCCCAAGCTGAAGAGCCACGGGTTTAAAAAAGATCACTGGAGCATGTTAATCAGTTAAAATGCTTTTGTGTTGCAAGAAGCAGTGTACACTGCATGCACCTGAGTGATTCCCAACACAGTTCTCCAAGACACATTTTTTAACCTTCGTTTTCGTTTTATCATTTAAGTGCCTTCAGCATTTCCATTTAGTCACCCTTTAACACTTCTCCTTGTTACAAGAAAATAATTTTTCTCTTATCCTTTCATATGAATAAATGCAGGGCCTCTTTCTTCGGGGGAGGTGATCTTGGGAGCCCGGCTTATCTGCATCCCCCGGGTCCCGAGAGGAGGAGGAGCTCTCCCAGCTGGCACGGGGACCACAGGGTCTGCCTTTTACAGGCAAAACCCACTTTGGGTGATTTCTGTAACACACCAGCAGTTACCACGGTGATTTCTGAAGCTTCCTGCCTCCTCTTCTTCTCTATATCCCTACCAGAGGACGTACATCCCTACCCAACGGACGGGATGAAGTGTTATTCCCCGGTCATGGTGACAAGCTTGTGGCCCCACCGCTGTGTCCCCATCCTCATCCCCAGCCCTGGGAGAGGCGGTGGCCTCCCTGTCCCCAGAAAGGTGCTTGTTAGTGGTTATTTCTGCAGGCAAGAGGCACAGCAGCCTGAAATGGTTAATCCACTCCCCATAATCATACTTCACATCGCACAAGCCTGATTAGCATAAGGAAATGCAGCAGAAATCATAAATGCGGAGAAGAATTTCCTAAGAAACAGATTTTCTCTTCCCTTAGGAATTAAAGAACAATAAAAAAACCCACGACAATAATTCTGCAATCACCCCTACACACAGTTTATTGTTCAGTAATAGTGCTCGCAAGAGTCAGCGATACATTTCATCTTTTTCTCTGGCACGGGTAAATTTCTTAATAGGATGTAAGCTCGAGTCCCAGTAACAGATAAAACAGACTAACCATTTTTTTTTTCTTTGACACTCTTTCCAATTATATTTTAAAATCTTCTTTGGATTCATTATATTCTGTAATCCTGCCAATTTGCATCATTTACTGTGATGCCTTGCCTTTGGAAGCAGCAATCCCTTACACATTCACCACCCTGTCAGATTTACAGAACGCGGAAATGTTCAGATAATCTCTCTGAAATGGTTTCCCGAGCATTTCATAGCCCATCTTATTTTTCTTGTAGTCAACAGAGAGTGGTTGGGAAGAAACATCAATAAAACACCATTGCACAAAAGCATCTCAAAGAGGTTGTGATTATTGACTATCTGGGCTCCATTGTTTCACATCCGATGCCCAGGTTTGGTTTTGGCTGGGATAGAGTTAATTTTCTTCACGGTAGCTGGTACGGGGAGATGTTTTGGATTTGTGACCACAATGGTATTGATCACACCAGGGTGTTTTCATTATCACTGATCAGGGCTTGCACAGCATCGAGGCCTTCTGCTCCTCACACCACCCCACCAGCGATGGGCTGGGGGGCACAAGGGATTGGGAGGGGAGACAGAAGGGGGCACAGCTGACCCCAGCTGACCAAAGGGATGTCCCACACCATATGGTGTCATGCTCAGTATGTGAAACTGGGAGAAGAAGGAGGAGGGGGGGGATATTTGCCAGCTGCATCCTGGGCTACATCAGAAGATGTGTGGTCAGGAGGGCAAGGGAGGTGATTCTGTCCCTCTGCTCTGCTCTGGTGAGACCCCATCTGGAACACTGTGTCCAGCTCTGGAGCCCTCAGCACAGAAAGGACACGAACCTGTTGGAACCGGGCCAGAGGATGCCCCAGAGATGCTGGGAGGGCTGGAGCCCCTCTGCTGGGAGGGGGGACTGAGAGAGTTGGGGGGGTTCAGCCTGGAGAAGAGAAGGCTCCGGGGAGACCTTCCAGCCCCTTCCAGTCCCTAAAGAAGGGGGGCTCCAGGAAAGCTGGGGAGGGACTCTGGATGAGGGAGGGGAGCCCTAGGAGGAGGGGGAAGGGTTGGACCCTGACAGAGGGGAGATGGAGCTGAGCTGTGGGGAAGAACTTGTTTGGTGGGAGGGTGGTGAGAGCCTGGCCCAGGTTGGCCCGAGAAGCTGTGGCTGCCCCATCCCTGGAGGGGTTCAAGGGCAGGTTGGAGGGGGCTTGGAGCAATGTGGTGTGGTGGGAGGTGTCCCTGCCCAGGGCAGGGGGTGGCACTGGGGGGCTTGAAGGTCCCTTCCCACCCAAACCATTCTGCTATTCTATGGCTCAGAGTGATGGCGTTTGCCTTCCCAAGTCACCATCAGGAGTGATGGATCCCAGCTGTCCAGGGGATGGCTGAACACCCGCTTGCCATAGGGAGCAGGGAATGAATTCCTTGGTTTGCTTTGCTTCACCTATTAAACTGTCTTTATCTCAACCCAGGCATTTTCTCACTTTTTCTGTTCCAGTTCTCTGCCCCATCCCACCGGGGCTGAGCCACCGGCCGGGGTGAGAGCACGGCGTACGGGGGATTACCTCTGGTTTGATGTACACACACCCATAAATGAAGTGCAGTGAATCACAGACCCGAGAGCAGCGCTGACTGCACCGCGCGTGGCACCAGCCAGTTAATAAAGATCACTCAGTTCTAATTGCAGAAGACTTCACACGGCTTCATAACCTGCTCCTCCAGACACGTTACCTGGGAGATGTTAAAATCAGAATTTTATTTTATTGAGCTACTGTTGCGATTCAGCCATAGCAATTAATGACTTGCAAAACAGCAATATTAATTTAGTCTTGATGGCTACTACCAACCCTAACTGTTTAAGGTTAAAATGAAATTAAACACCTTCATGGATTGGAAAGAAAAATTTAAAATGCTATTGACAACCTGAAAGTTCCCTAATGCCAAACACAAACTATGGCCATGACCTCTTTCTCTTTTTATTAACTCAATACTGAGCTTAAAACACAAAACTGGTAAACGTTTCCGTCGCCATTTGAATGGAAATACTGAGCAGGCTGCCCGGAGGGAGGAGTCCAGGGAGTGAACGGCCGCTGCCCCTTTCAGACTCCACAGGGTTTGGGGCAGTTTCACAATTGATGTTTTAATTGGACCTAGGTCACTTTTCAGAAATTTGTGAACGTACCTGCTAAACTACTGGAGTGTGGCAGGCAATCACAAACTAGATGAAATATTTACCGCTTGCTTTAGAGACTGGGGATGGGGAAAACACCCACTTTATTCCCCTCAGGCAGTTCTTCCCAACCATTTCCACCCTTGGGTGCCACCCTTGGTACACGAGGAATGGGGCAAAACACCCCAGTCACAATGGATTTCTGGGTGGTCCTTCAAGCAAAGGATGAAGGGTGAATTACCACCCTGTGCGCGAGGCAACACCACCTCTGTCTCCAAGGCTGGCTGGGTTTTAAGGAACAGCTTTCAAGCAGATGGTGTGGGTTTTTTTCCCCAATAACTTTCTAGGACAAGGGTTTGCAGAAGCAAGGATGAACTTCTAATTGCTTCAAATGTTATTTAAAAATTGCAATACAGCCTCTTGCTTGTAGTCGCTTTTTGATTGCTTTCTGCCTTTTAAAGCTACAGAGGAGTCAACATTTTTAAAACCATATTCTTAAGTAAGAGTTACGATGATGAATCACAGCACCACAAAAGCTGAATTGTATACTTGTAAAACACCTGTGCAATGACAGTAGTTACCTATAAACATCGAAAGAACTTTTAGCCTTTTAGCAGCCACGTACAAGCCTTAGCCTGCTAATCCCCAATGTTTAATTTTGCTCTTTACTCTTATCTGTGCAGGATTAGACTGACCAGAAACACTCAAGAGACCAGAAAGCCCCATTATTCTGTGTGATTGCACCTGGGAGCGTGCCCGGGATGGGAGGTCACCAGCACAGCCTTGATGTCCCAGGGAGAAAATACTTGAGTTTCATGAAGAAAAAGGTCAGTCAGAGACAAATAACAGGGAAAAAGGAGAAGGAGATTTTTTTTCCATAAAATGAGTGTGGGTGTCAAAAAAATGTCCCTTCCTGATTAAGGCCAGCAAAGCTAAAAACGTTATCTGCTGTTTGTAACCAAAGCCAATACATTTTGTCAGGGTGCTGCTGGAACCCCTGCCCGGTGTGGGCACCAGGGACCCCTCGCCCCCCGCTTTTGCCCCCTCGCTCCAGGGAGAGATGGATGGTGGGAACGGCTCCCAGCCTGACTGCATCTGTCCCTCCTGTGACCCAAAAGACTGTTACTTTTAGGAAAGAAATGTCCTTAAGGAAAAAAATACATTTTTTCTTAAAACCATGAGAACCAGAGTGGTTATTGGTTTCACAAAATGAAGGCAAAGCCGGAGTGTGTTTCCTCCCCCCGTGACAGTGCAGGTGTAAGGCTGCATGGGCTGGTGAGTCACAGCCAGCACACAGGGTCTACACAGGGTCAAATGGGGATCCCAAAAATACCCTTTGTGCCCCAGAACAGCCAGCCTCATGTGAGCATGGACATGTGGCTGCCAGCAGGCACTGCCGTGTTCTGTGTGCAGGAGGAGCTGATCATGGAGGATTCAGGAAAAGGGCAGGTCCAGAGGCGCTGTGTTTGGTAGAGACACGGGGTGCGAGGGTGATTCAGGCCACTGTCCCTCTGCAGAACATCTCTGTGATTCATCACTGCCCCATCAGCTTGTCTCTAACCATCCCACGGGATGCCACTCTTTTCCTAATGGTTTGCAACACCCAAATTATTGGACACCAATCATTTCCAGGACTGTCATCCATCCTGCGCCTGTCCCATATCCCAGCTGCATCCCGGACCCTGGACTCTAAGCTGTGATGGACCTCAAACTCCCCCAAGCCCAAGCCAAGACGCAGCAGATGGGCATGGCCAACCGGCAATGACCCAGGTAATGACAGTCAGTGCAGTCAGCAGCAGCCAACCAAAAAATGCCACCCCAACGTTTCAAACTGAGAAAACAGCCACAGAAACACTGCCCCGGGGACACTTCATTTTGGAGTCACCCAAGGCCATTCTCCTTCCTATCCCTTTCCCCCAACAAATCCATCCCTGGCAGTCAGGGACTTCCCCTCATGCTTTTTAGGAGCTATTGTTTTCTGCCAGAGCCCAGCCCCCTTCCCCTCATCATCCCCAAGCAGGTACCTGGAAATGTCGATAATTATAGGAGAAGGTTTTCAAACACACATATTTCCTAACTGACACATGCTCAGCTCTTGATGTGTTCTGTGCCTGTTCTCATTAAATTTTATACACAGCAAACCTGAACAAAAAGCTTGTGCAGTGTTAGGGAACAATGATTCCTTTTTGCAAGTAAAGAGGAGATTTATGGAGAAAATCACTTGAATCTGACAGTCACTGACATCAGTTCTTAGTTCATGAAAAGTGAGTGGGACCTGATGGATCCTCTTCTTTTCATCAGAAAGCTGCTGTTTTTCTTGTCTCGGCTTAGAGTGGGAAGTGAATAATGAGCATGTTGATGATTAAAAAAATCTTACCTTTTACTTTAGCCAAAATTCTTTGCACTTATGACATGAATCATTAAAAAAATTCTGATTACATACCCCAAAGCATTTCATTAAAGAATATTTTTTTCAAACACCTTTTCTGAAAAAAAAAAAAAACCCAAAATGTATCCTGTGAGAGCTGCAGCCGCAGTGGGGGAACACAAAAGAGGCTGATTTTGAAAAGGTGACCTCCTCCTGTGCCCGAGCGAGGTGCAGCATCGCGGCTGTGCGTGCCCCCCTGCAGCACCCCCCAGCAGGCAGGAGGGAGTGATGCCTACACCAGGCACCACGGTGCTGACGTTTGGTGCCTGCTCCATGCACGATCTCCCCTCCTTCCATCAACAATATATCTCTCTCTGGGCTCGCTGTGACGGGAGCTTGCAGGACAGGGCTATGAGTGAGGAAATTGCCTCCAACAAATCTTCTCCTTCAAGCTGGAGCACCTGAAGATGACAGTTCCTGGGTGAGCAGAGCTGCTCAGTTCTCCAGGGGTGCGAGAGCTTTATCCCACCTTCTTCTGAAGCACCAGTTGGAGCCCTGAGAGGAGCAGGCGCTTTGGCAGACTCCAGCTGCACCCCATGGACAACCCTCACCTCACACAGGGGTGGTGGAAGGGGCACAGGAACCCAACGCTTTCTGGTGACCCTACCAGCTTTGTTCCAGTTAGATAAATGCCAGCTCCAGAGGCCGGGCAGGTAGAGGTTGATTGGGAAGACAAATCAAAGCAGACTGTTTTCAGCACGCCGATGCCTCCCCATTTATTTCCATCTGGTTTCCATGCAATTTGCTCAGAGCATGGACAGAAAGACAGCCACATCAAAACAGAGTGGTAAGATCAGTACCAGGAGAGGCTGACATTGCTGGGTTGTGTTTTCTGACTTCATTCTTATAAATGGCTTTTTGCAGGGGAAGCTTCTTCCCCC
>NW_015090768.1:510285-537713 GCF_001431845.1 Calidris pugnax | reverse complement strand
CCGCCCCATATTATATGGACAAAGTGTGCATGGATGATTTGGATTTTTGTTGAATGACATTGTAGCAGAAATAAATTTATCCAGTGTATTCCTGGATAGATATGACTGGAGTCAGAACACTACTCCAATTTTTTAGGTGAAAACCCACCTAAAATCTCTGATTTTGAAAGGGTTTTTTGGGGGAGGAGAGCCCAAGGCGGGCACTCCAGACTGCCAGGACCACACCAAGTGTGAGCATTTGCTTGAGAAGTCAAAGCAAAGCCCACCCATAGAGAGAAGAGTGAGGAGAAGGGAAGAAAAGTGTCACTTATGGTCTTGAACTCTCCTCATAGGCAGGAACAACTCACCACACACTCATTGGAATCAGGATTTCACAGCTTTTCTGCCCCAGTCACTGCCAGATCCCCCCCACACCACCACACCAGCAGCCATGGTCTCTTGGACCAACTTCTGTAACAGCTGGGGACTTTCTCTGATGCTCAAGTGGGATTTTGGGAAAACTCTTTGACCTTCACAGGACATGTGTATCAGACTAATTAAGGACTGTAGTCCTTAATTAAGGACCAGCCAGTGCTCCCGGGTCCAGGGGATGGGTTGGCAGGGAGGGGGTTGCCATGGTCCAGCTGGCCTCGGACACCCAGCAAGGTGCCAGGAGCAGGGAGGAGAGCAAGCTGGTGGGTTAGTGCATTTCCTTGCATTTGAGATGCTGTAAGTTTGTACAGCAGGAAAAGAAATCAAAAGAACTGACCTTTCAGAAGATTTTTAATTTCTCTGGTTTGATGCCTTGTTTTCAGAGTCACTGGAATTATTTAAAACTCGAATTGAGGGAATCAGTCCCTTTGATCACAATATATTTAAATGGTATTGTCTTTAATTCACACCTGCTTGTGGCAGATATACATTTTGGCAGTGTGTGGCAGGCAGAGTATATATATAAATATACATACACACACACACTTTTTCATGTCCATGCGTTTGTGTGTAGCAATCCTTCTGCAGAGCTCCTTAATTTCCCTGTAATTTGGGAATGGATGCTGTGTAGTGGAAACAGAAGGGATTTGGGGTGCGTTTGGGTGCATCTAGCCCTTGCAGACGTCCCCATGGGGTACCACCACAGGAGACCACCCCGCAGCCAGCTCTGCCCAAGGGGATGAACATCCCAGACTTGCAGCTACAGCGTCCACCCAGAGGTGGAAGATCTCCCGTCCCTCTCGACTGCCTGGTGACAGGTCCCATCTGCCAGAAATAATTAGCCTCTGTCCCGTTACCTTGAGAGTGAAAGACGCACAACCAGCCCCGTTTCATCTGCGGCCAGAAACTGGCTTGTTAATTGGTATTTTCCCTTGGTTTTACATGAGAAGCTTTTCAATAATTTTGTGAAATAGTTTAGCTCAACCAGGAGAGAGAATGTATAATTTATTTTGTTACTTGATAGAATTAGTTGTTCTTAGCTTGCTGTGGCAGTATAAACTGTGAATGCAATATTTTCTAGAGTGTCCTTTTTCCATGAGATTAGTAAATTTAATTTGAAATTCTGTATTCACAAGTAGTGCACTGGCTGAAGGCAAGCTGTAGAACAGATGACAAAGGTTATTACATTTTTTAAATTATATTTTAAAGATGTTTAATAACTGTGGAGAAAAGACTTTTATGAAAATGGAAATTGGCAGATTAAAGAATGAGTTACACAAAGTTATTTTAAAAACACATGAAGTCACTTTTCCTATCAACTCTTAAAGGGCCAAGGTCTTGTTCTCAAGACTAAAATTCTAATTTGGACCAGGATTTAGCTGAATCCACAATCATATTCTATGAATTGATTCTAAATGCAGATACAAAACATACAATCATTATTGATGGTCAGCAATTTTCAAATATAGTTTTAAGACTTCTTTTCCTTGTCACCAACATTAAAATTTAAGTTGGGTTTAAAGCATGGGTGATGTTTTTCTGGCTCATGTTCAACCCAAAAGTTAAGCTTCTCAGAGCTAAACGTTGCCGTGATCTTGAGACAACGATGTCAACCGGGGGCAAAAGCCACCTCTACACTGGCAGAGGGCATTTGCTCTACTGGGAACCAAATATTCCTCTAAAATAGACCAGCCCAATCCAAGGCTTCGTCCCTTGTTGTTAAGCATTATTTCCTTCCCCCTGAATACCGGTGGTTATCCCCATTGAGGATCATCACTGTGATCAATGTCAGTCGCTACCAACCACTTCCACCATAACCTTTTCCCAAAATCATGTTCTTTGCTGTGATAAAATTATTTTACCCCCTTCCCAGTCTCAGCACACCCAATTATTGAGAACTTGCCAGTAAAAAAGAGAAAAAAAAGCGAAGAAAAACAAGACCATTGCCTGCAGGCAGAGCCAGCACAGGGGATTTCAGCCCAGGAGGGGGATGTTCTCCCAGGTCAGGAGAGCACGAAGCCATCCTCACTCGCTGCTGACCTCACGGCGCTGCTGATACTGGGCTGCATCAACTCCCCCTGGGGACGAGCAATGTTCTCCCTTCTCCAGCTCTGCAGACTATCACACAGTGCTTCACAACATCACTACTTGCAGCCCGTTTTTTTGTTTACGTTCCAGCAGCAGCTCAGAATTGTTCCTGTCTGCTTTCCCCTGAAATTGTGCCTGTCTGCTGTCCCCCTGATTCCTGCGCCTGGTTTTGCATTAGCCAGTCGAGGAAAGGCGTTGTGGAGATAGAGAAGTATTATCTTTCGCTGGAGTACACTTGGACTGCCTTCAAAACTTGAAGTCAAAATAACCCCACAACCTCACATTCAAATTCACACTTATTCATCTCATTTTTTAAAATGAATACTTTTATCTGGTGTATGATAAAAAGCCTCCTTACACATATCGTATTTCGCAGCACCCTAAAATTTCTGTGCATCCAGAACAGAAGTTCTGACTTGCTTTAATCCCTCTAAATAAAACAGAATTTAGAAATAATCTTAAATGCTTAGCCAAGTTTACTGAAACGACAGTTTTGTAAGACCTTATGAGAGAAATGACAGAAAAATGGCAGACATTTGTTGGATTGCTGACTTCCTCTCAAGTGCACCAATGGACTCAGGAGCTTACCAGTAAGAAGATATATCTGGTATTGCACATTATCTTTAGTCTGTCTACTGACAAAGAGGGTGTTGGGTTTTTTTAGTGAAGTTCTTAGCTCTGACAAGTTATTTCCATCAGTCCTTCTGCTTCCTGACTCCTGCAAACCCAGAAAATGCAGATATTTGACAAACATTTCCAAAACATGCTGAAGTCTGAAAACCCCTGATGTTTCTGAGTGAACATTTGGCTTCTGTTTCACCTCCACATGCATCCTGGAGCCAGCTGGTTATTAAGGACTGGGGATGGTGGGTCTGTAGCGCTAGGCAGACCGCGCAGGTAGTCACCTCTCTCTGTTGTTAACTTCGTGGAGGTCAAACACACACATCCCCTAATATCCTCCTGGATACCTGGGCTGGCTTGTCTTGATCACCCCCTGCCTACCTCATCTTCTATTAATCAGCAGGAGAAGAGGGTGGTCACAGTCTGACCAGGCTTATTCTGCGCAGTGTTCCTCAAGCAATAAATTATTGCTGAGTAAATACTCGAGGCATCCAAGTTTTGAAATGTAGATTCAGACATTGCATCTCCTTTAATGGAGCGGTTTGTTCAATACAGGGCTCGTCCACGCAGTTCCTCACGGCAATATTTCACCAGGTATCAGCTTTTCATTTCCTCCAGAAAGCACTCCTGGCCAGTATAATCCAGTCCCAGGAAACACGAGAAGTGTGCAATTAAATTCTCATTCATGGCCTTGCTCCAGCTCTTCTCTCTAATTTATTACCACCCCGGAGTCCTGCGCAGACTTTGCTCTCCGAACACCCACCTTCTGTTTGTCCCTCCGGTTTTCAGGGGGGCAGCAGCTGCCCAAAGCCTCTCCTATTGCTCTGCCATCTGCTCAGAAAGATTTTGTCTGCAAACATGGGAATACCACTCCATGCTTTTGTCTCAAGTTGCAGCAAAACAATCACATTATTTCTTCCGAAGCCTAATAAATGGATTGCCTTTCAGGTCTGCTAAAGATGCCAGATCAGCTGACTCTTATGGAAGAGGATTGAAACTGCTCTACCCCACTACAGAAAGGTGTCCCCTCCAGAGCCCCCTCACAACCACTTGACCACATCTCCTGGAAATGGAGACAGGACGAGACCCCAGTACGATGTCCCAGAGCAGGATGAGCAAGAGCGTGGTTGAACATTTCCCTGTGAGAAATACAGAAACCCAGTGTTTCTTTGCTAATATATAACCAGGCATGAACGTCACCCATCTAGGGAAGAGTAATCCCAGTCTCATTTAAAAGCAACCCCCAAAAGAGGGCTTCTAAAGGGCTCTCAGACCATGAAACCACAAGACCACAGCAATGGGTTTTAACACCTATGACTGGAATAAGCAAAATGGACAGAACTAGAGCCTGTGCTAACTGTAGTTTCACAGGAATTCAGCAGGATGCCAGCAGATGAGGAGATGGCAGCCATGGAGCAGCTCTGTGGACACAGCACTGACCTTGTGCTGATGTCCTCTCTGTAGCTACCCCAGATGTTTGTGCACCAGCACAGCAGGTAACCTGCTTGCTGCGAGGGCAGGTCACCCCAGGGAGCACAGGAGAACCTGGGGCTTGGTAGGAAGTGTTTATATGATCTACCCCAGCCTATATTCTAAATAAACAAGCCACTTGACATTTTAGCTTAATTGCACGTGGCACAGTATATCAGATCAGGAAATAATAAATCTCAGTTTTAAACTTTTCCAAACAAAGTCAAAAGATACCAACTTCAGGACCTGGCTGCAGTTTCCTTCTTTCCCATCATTTCACAGCCATAGGAGCATTAAGCTGATTTTGGGTTTGCCTCCCTTGAGCCAGCGCAGCAGAAGCAGCTCCATGAGTGGACACCTCCACCTCCTCATCTCATCAGCTCTGGCTCAGTGAGGAAGCTTCAGCTCTGGCTTAGGAGGTTCCACACACCCCCAAGTTGGTTCAAACCCTGACTATGTGTCAAAGTCATGCAAGCTGCAAAGCTGGAAGCGCAAATCATCACTAGCAGAATGCTGTCAGCCCTTTTGCATGATAACAACATGGATTTCAACTCCTTCTGAACCCTAAACAACCCTGATTTCAATAACCTAAAACCCACCCAACTCCATCAGTATCATGTTAATCTCATAAATCAGTTTTAGTTCTCAGATTGTCCTGGATGCATTTTATCATCCCATTTTGCTGGCCCTACCCCATTATTCCTGTAACACTTGGCACCCAGTGTGCTCTCCTCCCAGCATTACACGTGTGAGTGCTCAGTGCGTGCCATGAAATATTAAAGGAGAATGCTGAGATGATTTCAGGGATCCAGAAAGCCCCAGAAGTAATGAGGTGGCCACATCAGAGCAGCTTTCTCAGCCCGAGACTCGCAGAGCTCCATCTTGGCTCTCACAGAGAAGTCTTAAAGAGTGAGTCAGCTTTTCCTGGTAATTACTGAGATGTTTGTGTTCCTGTAAGCAAAGCCGGTCTTTGCAGAAGTACATATGCTTTAATGCTGAAATGCATTTGGAAACTATTATTATTGTTCCACCAAACAATAGATCCCTTGAGAAGCAAAACAACATTTTCTATTTACACATCTGTACAAACTGCTGTTAGAGAGGGCAAGGCTGATTTGCTCGATACAAGGGAGAATCGGTGAGTGCTCTTCCTAACCCAAACCGTACATCATTAGGGATTAATTTGTGCTACCAGGAAAAAAAAGCAGCACTTGGCCCTTCAAATTAGAGCTGGAGTCATCTTTATGCTTGAGATGAGACTCTTTCAGAAGCCCCATTGACCTTCTCCAGACCTTTGTGCTCTTATTTTGCCTTACAGCTGGCAAGTGACCTGTACGTCGCAGGTGAATCGTGGAATCCTATGGTCCGGGGTTGAAAGGGACCTCAAGGATCATCTGGTCCAACCCTTCTCAGCAAAAACACAGTTTGGACAAGGTGGCCCAACACCCTGCCCAGCTGGATCTTAAAAGTGTTCAATCTATACACCCCTTCCCTGGGGAGATTATTCCAATGGCTGGTTGTTCTCATTGGGAAAAGCTTTTTCCCTTGTGCCCAATGGGAATCTCCCCAGGAGTGACTTGCACCCGTTAACAGTCATTCATGACAGCCAGTGTTCCCTGCAGGCACCTGCTCCTCCTCCTTCCCGTGTCGTACTGGGAGCATCTCCAGCTGGACCAGCAGGGAGCTTTCTGGAAGCTGAAGGTCTAGCAGAGAGGTTTTCTAGCTCCACACAAGTCATGGACACCAGACTCAGCACACAACAGATCTGCAAGGGACACGCAGCACCAAGAATGCAGAGAGAAACACATTCAGAACCTTATGGGGTGAATTTAAAACATGTTCAGGCTGCTTCAAGCACCTTTTTAAGGCTGAATAAAGAACAGCTTTAAGTCAAGCTTGACCTAAGGCCAGGCACCTGCCTGGTTGTGGTTTAATAACAAAGAAGAGGTCTACAGAGAGACAGAGCAGAGCTGCAAAGGTCCTGGTGAGGACCTGGTGAATTCTAGTTTAATTCCATTCTTATAAAAGCACTATTTAAACATGGAGCTGCATTACTTATTTTTGAGACGCTAGCAAGTCATACTTCTGGAGTGCTTCCTTCAGCCCTTTCTCCAAAGGGGACTTGTACAAACTCCCAGGTCTTGGCATTGCTGTGCACCTGAGAGAGATGGTGCCTCTTTCGAGGGACGCTTCTCCGACAGACCCGAGTTATTGCTCTCTTCTTCACATTCTTCTCCAGCTGCACTGCTCATAAAGGCACAGATATGATATTATTTCACAGAAATTCATTGGGTAACTGAATAGTATCAGAGCATTGTAAATAAAGGTATGTATTTGACTTTCAAAACAAGTTTCAGATGCAGTGTGTTCCTATATAACCTATCTCTATTTTTCATATTTATGTCTTTTCCTTTGCATTCTCTGTTTGAATTATTATTGTATCTGAGACATGATTTACATTTAGTATAGCTCAGAACAACAAAATGTAACATTACATTACACAAGGCTAATCTTTCCTTATACAAATCTAATTCCAAGGAGCAGTGTGTATGTACTGATCTAATGCCATCGAGGAAGGCAGATTGTTATATTTAAACAAGTCCCAGATAGGAATTTGTTAGAGGTGACAATCCCTAAGCTGTTACACATACACTTGAAACACGTTCCTAATGACAGCATTATGATCATGAAATGATGGTTAAAGAGTAGATGACATTCTGTTGACTGTGCTTTATGTGCTGTGGAATAGTAGGGCTTTAATGATAGGAAAAAAACACGAAGAATTTCACTTACTTATCTGTCTCCTGTGCTACCACATGCTGAAAAAATAGATACATAAAAAGATTATAACTAAAACCACCCTCCTCTAACCAAAATACAGTTTTTGAAATATGTAAGGGAAATCCTAGTGATTTGGGAATAGTATATAAATAAAGTTAAATTGGGAAAGGCAGAAACCATACAGTGGGGTAATGGGATCATATCGAAACGTACTTCTGAGAAGGATGCTGAGGGCAAATGAGGGAGATGGGGGGCTGACTCCAGCAGAAGGTCGTTAACATGGTCATTTCTTGTGCAAGGAGAGCAGTGAGACCCACCACTCCCCTCCAGGCCTTGGCAAGGCACCCTAAGGATGCTGGGGTTCATCTGGCAGCAGGATCCAGCTCCTGGTGCTCCTGGAGCCCACCTCCCCTGGTACAGGCACAGTCCTATGGGTCCTGCAGGAGGGCACGGCAGGGTCCTGCTCCTCCTGGGGGGTGGCAGCGATGGAGAATCCCTCCGGTCTCACTGCCTGTAGTGGCTGCCCACACAAACGTGGTGGGAGAGGAGCTGATGGACCACCCCATGCTGCTCAGCACCACCAGGTGGTTCAACCAGCAGCACACTCCTTCTGAAAATTGATAACTATCCTAAATTAGATAACTTGGCAACAGTTGAAACTAGCACATAAATTTGGGTGTATAAAACTTGAGTGATTTCTGTTGGGGTCTAAATGTTGACACCTTGGCCTGTCTTTAAACACACTGTAATAGAAACAGACAGTTTTCTTTCCCTAGAGGAGCTCTGAGCTGAATGGGCAAATAAGCTGAAGTAAGGATGGATGTGTGTTCTTAAAAACTGGCTTTCTTTGGAATTAACTGCATGGACCAGAATACCTTTCGCTGTTGCTGCCCTGCCACAGCACACCTGAGTGAGGAGGGGACATCCAGCACCTTCTGCCCAAGCCCAGAGAACTCTGCCTCAGCAGAAACTCACCCAGGGTCTGGCATCGACACGGCTTCCCCATCATATATTCTGAAATTGCAGCGTCGGGATGACAAAGCACTGACAATCTCAAAGTCAGGCGGTGGCGAGCCTACCCTTCAGCATTAAAATGGATGAAATGGAAGTCAATTTTTCAGCTTCCAAAGAGTCTGTGGTAGGGGGAAAACATCTCCACTCTACTTGACTCTTCTTATCTCCTTTTTCATTCCCGGCATGGCTGGGGGATTTAACATGTTCCCTGCTATCGCTGCGTGCTCTGCGGGAGCGCAGGCGGCGTTGCAGCACAGGCAGTGTGCAGGGCATGGGACGTGCCGTGGCAGGGAGCATCCTCCAGGACCTGCCCCTGTGCTGCTCTGCCTGTCGCTGCTCTCCCCGTGATGAGGAAAGGAGGCAGACACTTGCTAATTCCAACTGCATCTCCCTACATGGCTTCATAGAACGGCTAGAGTTGGAAAGGACATTAAAGCCCACCTGCCCTGGGCAGGGACACCTCCCACCAGCCCAGGTTGCTCCAAGCCCCCTCCAACCTGCCCTTGAACCCCTCCAGGGATGGGGCAGCCACAGCTTCTCGGGGCAACCTGGGCCAGGCTCTCACCACCCTCCCACCAAACAAGTTCTTCCCCACAGCTCAGCTCCATCTCCCCTCTTTCAGGGTCAAACCCTTCCCCTTTATCCTAGGGCTCCCCTCCCTCATCCAGAGTCCCTCCCCAGCTTTCCTGGAGCCCCCCTTCTTTAGGGCCTGGAAGGGGCTGGAAGGTCTCCCCGGAGCCTTCTCTTCTCCAGGCTGAGCCCCCCCAACTCTCTCAGCCTATCCTCCCAGCAGAGGGGCTCCAGCACTGGTAGGCGTGTGCTGAAGATATCAATGATACAGAAAACGTGGGACAAATTACAGCTCCCATTAAAAATGGGTGGGAGACCTGTACGTGCTCTCATCTGCCCATGAATCCACTCGTGGCTGATTGTTGTGTGTGTCACAACAAAAGCACGGTTGATGAGCTACACTGATTATGTGCCACCGGTGTACAATGGCCGAGGGTGGCATTTTTGTGTTACCAACCAGGATGCAGCACCTTCAGTGTCTCTTTTTCCTTTGTCACTGGAGCCGTCCCTTTGGTTTTGTTCCATTCCCAGCTCATTTTGGTTAATGATATCATGCTATGAAACTCTAAAGCTGGAAATGTTTTAGTATCAACCAATCACTTTTCAAGGGCTTACTTTTACTGAAAATTAGCTCATTTGGTTTGTGGAGCAGCGCAGTAAACGCACTTTTGAGAGCAGAAGGAAGAAGATCTGCCAAAGTTGTTATTAACCCATTGCGTTCCTGCGTGTGCAGTGTTGAGGGGGCAGCTCCCTCAGTGCGAGGGGAGTCACAAACCAAAGACTCTCAGAATTAAGGGGAAAAATCCTGGCAGCTTCCCTGGAAAGGGGAATGGGAGTCATGACTGACACCCCCAACTACAGGTCAGCCTCAGCTGTGCCTCCTTTGGAAGGCATGACCAGTACATAACGATGCTCAAAAACACTCTTTGTGTTCCATGGATAATTTTAATTCATTTGTATTTTCTAAATGTCTGTTATTGCTGCTGGATTTCAAATGAACGTTTATAAACAAGAAGCGAAAACCTAAAATGTTTTCCACTACAGAGTTACTAATTTTTATATTGAAGATATTTTTTTGCTTGTGCAGTTAATAAAATTTTGTGGCAAATTGATACATTTTAGCAAAACCAAATATTTCAGATAATACATTTTTGTTCATGTCAAAAGCCCTTTGTTCATTGAAAAAGCACTTAATGGAAATATTTTAATCAGAGCTTTAAAATATCAGATGTCTTCAATGAAAGGTCAGGTCTCCAGAGCAGAACAGGGAGCAAATAGCTCAGGAGGGTTAATTAGCAACGAAAGACTAAACAAAAGCTGGGAGTTTGAAAGAGAGTCTCTGAAGGAGAAAAGGCACTTAAGATACATTAATGGATTTTGAAAAACAGGATGGACTTTTTCCACAATAAAAACCCTGGTGCACCGAGATGAAGTTCCAGCACGCTCTACACTGCACATTATTTAATGTAAATATGGGTTTGTGCTTATTAGACTACTTATTTTGTTATGGTTTTTAACATGCTCCTTGGACAGCCCCCTGAGCCCTCCCAGGACGGTGGGATGCTGTGCTGGGGGTGAGGAGCATCTCGCAGCCATGGGGCAGGTGTTGCCCCACCAAGGACCACAGCAGTGGCCATGGGGCATCCCAGCTCCAGGGATCCTGCAGGAGGAGGTGGTCCTGGGAAGCTGCCATGGCTGCACAGCACGAGGAGGAGGATGACCTGTCCCCCTGCCAGGGATGGATGTCAGGCTGTGTAGGGAGAGCAGTGGCCGAGAAGGGATGCTGTCACCCACCCGGGTAGGGCTGGCACCTCCAACTCCTGCCTCACCAGCCCCGTCGAAAATGTTCTTGTAGAGGTCTTGTAGGGAAATAACTAAAGAGGAGAACTTCTTCAGATCCTCGCCCTCTGTCGAAATCACAGGAGTGCTGAATCTATTACATATTTTGCCTGTGAAGTTTTTCAAAGATCCCAAGTACATGTGAAGAATACTCTCACCCGCCGCGTCCGCAGTCTCAGGCACAGAAGCCACCAGCAGCATCCGAGCAGTCTGCACAGGAATCGGGATGTAATATCAGACTTTCAAGTAAGAACAAACCTGCCATGGATATGTCCTACGTCCCTGATCCTTTCATACTGTACATCCAATTAACCTTTATTTACTGAGGAGTGATGACACTCTAATTTGATTGCCAGCGCTGGTCCTGGCGCCAGTGCCTGGAGTTCAGAAACTCTGCTGGAAAATCATGCTTTATTAATACATCATTAAGCACTTTAAATGGATTCCAATGGTGTATGTCTAAGGAAGGAGACAGTTCAGCGTTTGTTAGTTACTGACAGAATACAGGATTGGAATTTATAGTGCAAGTCTTAATGTCAAAAAGCCTAATGTGCTGGCAATTGAATTACGGGATCGTTTTGTAGCTGCTCGTCAGCTGCGCCTTCCACAGAGGATGCTAACGACAACGCTCCTCTCCTCTCCTCTCCTCTCCTCTCCTCTCCTCTCCTCCCCAGGAGAGCACAGTCATGCAGCCACACCACCCAGACAGGTCTGAACACAGGCAGCAGCATTTTGAGGGATTTGTGATATTTGTGCATGATGAGCATTCAGTCCCCACCAGCCTTAACCAAACGGCATCCTTTAGAGGAAAAACGTATCGTTAGCATCATTTTTCCTCTAATGAGTGTTCAGGCTTTTCCAGCCTGAATCAGCATCTCCAACTTACAGTGGACTGTATCTATATATCTATATCCATACATAATTTAAGCAGCAAAAGGATGGGTGTGCTCCACATGATGCGGTTTATGCTTACAGCATCTCAGTGCCTGGAAGATACCAAACAGCCTCCTGGGCAGAGATGCTCCACATCTTCATTCTCTCTTTCTTATGAACTCTGCAGAGGCTTCGCCTCCCACATTTATTCTCCTCTTTACTCTCCACCCAGAAAGCATACAGGGCAAATAAAATGAGATTATTCTGCTTTAACATAGAGACCCCTCCTATTGACTATCTGTTTGTGGAACAGGGAATCAAAAGACACTTCTGTCTAAAACGGGCGGGCACAGCCACAGCCGACACGCCGTGCACGAATAAATGAATCCGGTGCTCTGCTCTCTGCAAGGGTGTGGGGTCTCTCCCCAGAGCACTTTCCATGGGGATTAAGGCGAGTATTGGTGGAAGGCTGTTGATGTGCTCCATGGGACCGAATGAGGAGGATGCTGAGAGGTCACTCAGCCCCACTCCAGCAGCACAAGGGCTGCAGTGCCATGTGAAGGCAGAGCCCCAACTCTCTGAGATGACGGCTCCCAAGGCAGGAATTACAGGCACAAGGGGTTCAGGCAGTAGAGAGGTAGAAACGACAAAGGTGTTGCATTAGAGGAGTGGAAGAAACCCAAAGGAAAGACATGAAAGACACAAAGAGAGAGAAGAAAAGGATGAAATGGACAGAAAAGCCAGCTTGAATGTGCAAATGAAATTGCACGTGACAAATTATTCCATCTTTTAAAAAGTTAAACATTTCTGCCACAGCTTCTCAACCAATCTTTCCTCCCTCCTGACACCACCTGAATCTTGGGATGCTGGCGGGTACGCCTGGGTGCTCGGCATCCCATACTGCACCTCACCGAGGGCCCGCTCCAAAACTGGCTGGAGTCAGTCTTACAAAGAGATCTTTTCTTATGATTTATGGCAGAAACATTAACCCTGAGCTGGGCACAGCTTTGTGCTGGTTAATACATTCACCAGAGGCAAGGTCTAATATGACTCTTATCAAGGGGACATAATTAGTAGGGATACCCCAAGGTACCTGATGAATTTAACTGGTTTTCCAAATTTTCACACCCCCATGCCATCCCACGCTGCAGACACCACACTGCCCACCCTCCTGGAAGGGCTTTGCGTTTGGGGAACCTAATCCTCCTCCTGCTGGGTGCAGAATAAAAGCAGAGCCTCAGTGAGCAGAATTATCTTAATGGGTTCAGAGTCCACAAGCAGTTTGTGGAAAATCAAAAGTCCCCTTCTTGCCTCCCTTGCAGCGAGGACTTTACCGGATTAGTGGGAGAATGAGCAAAGCAGACGTGGACGAGAGAATGAGGAGGAGGAGGAGTGCGAAACGAGCAGTGGGAAACCCATCAGATAGCCGAGGGAAGAAAGCCAACATGGGAGATAAAGAGGAAAGCACCTATTTAGGTGTGTACAATTACTGCCTGGCTTCGGGAACAGGGCCCGGTCTATTTATCTGCAAAAGCAATTCACAGAAACATTGTTATTGCAACTCTCTTCATAAAAAAAGAAAATAATTGGAGGAGATAATTTTTTTTTTACCTTGAGGGGAAAGAGGTACCAGAGGTACCAGAGGGCTGGCGCAGCGGTGTTTGGCAAATGCCCTGGGCCAGGAGGTTGCCTGCAAAGGGCTGCACGGTGCAGGGAAAAGCCCCAGCAGTGGCCAGTGCTCACAGGAGAGAAAAACTGGTGTTGCCTTGGGTTGGTGTAACCCCACATCAGCTGGGAGAGTGGGAGGTTATGGGGTAATGGAGGGATGGTGGGGATAGGGAAATAAGTGACAAATTGCAGTGGGAACAAGGGGAAAAAAGGCAGATTCAAAATGGGTAAGGGGATTGGCGGAACCCGTGGCAGGGCAGCTGCTTTAATCAGGCAAGATTTTAATGACCCACACATTTGCCAGGCTGGTGCTGGAGAGCCGGGGAGAGGCGTGTGAACAGAAGTCCCAGAGTAACTGGGAAGAAGAACAAAAGCTGATGCCGCAAGGGAATAGAGTGTGATAATGGCATCCCATCCACACCAGCATCCCGGATCACACCAGCATCCCATCCACACCAGCATCCCTACTCATACCAGCATCACACTCATGCCAACATCCCCACTCACACCTGCATCCCTGCTTACACCAGCATCCTCATCCACACCAACATCCCCATCCACTGTTTGGAAACCACTGCGCCTGGTTGGACCCTGGACCAGAGGCTCTTCCCCGCTCCTGACACCAGACAAGGTGACCAGGGGGGCTGGTCCCCACCTGGCAGCATGGGCAGAGGGGCTCTGCTGGGTGCCCCCGTGCTGGCTGATCTCCAGCTTGCTGCAGAGAGCCATGGTCGTCCCTTCCGGCTACCTTCCGTTGCCACCGACTTTGGGATTTTGCAGAACAGTCTCATTTCATCTCAAATAGCATCACTCCACTGCCCTGTCATTACTGCCTGTGAAAATTGGATCCGGAGGAGCTCAGGGTGACACTGAAGCCCTGACTTGGCGCAGTCAGATGCAGAGATAATACACTGCCGCCGGTCCTTCAAAGGGGCAGCACTCCAAA
The DNA here is from genome assembly GCF_001431845.1 of Calidris pugnax. Classification (NCBI taxonomy): domain Eukaryota; kingdom Metazoa; phylum Chordata; class Aves; order Charadriiformes; family Scolopacidae; genus Calidris; species Calidris pugnax. The sequence goes on along the minus strand of NW_015090768.1, from coordinate 523,432 downwards.
GGAGATTTCTTTTCTCTGGCAAAAAATCGACACTGCTCCATTGAAATGCAGCTACGAGAGGTGGCACGTTCTCCTGCATAATGTGTCCTCAAAATTAGCTGGAAGAACACAGGGCTGAGCATGTGTTTTGCTTCTAAACAGTTGCATAGTTTCAGTCGTGAGTGTAGCGGCAATTACAGCTCCCTGTTCCTCCGTCATAAGTCCCTTTTTTCTCTTTCTTCATTGATTATCAAGACTCGGGTAGCTTGCCCAGGCCCTGTGTTTGCCCACAGGCTGGGACCACACGGGCAGCACTGGCCATACCAGCTGCCCTGCTCGCCCACGCTTCTCGTGGGGCAGGCGATGCAGAACTATGGGCACAGAAGACACTGGCTCCAGGCAAGGAAGCTTCTCGCTGGCACGTGGAGACCAAGAGGTAAAGTGTGATGGGTGCAAGAGTCAGATGATGTCAAATCCCACGCTCACTCCCTCCGAAAGGCCAGTCACAGCCACAGCCCGGCAGCGGCACCCGGAGCATCACCCGGGCTGCAGAGCTCCAGCCCCGTGCATTCCGATGTGCAAAGGTGCACACACCAGGAGGTGGGATGTTCAGTAACACAACTCAAGCAGAATGTCAGTTGTTTCCGTAGGTTTTAGTTGACCTTTTTTTTTTTTGGTATTTGTTTTTAATCCCCCTGAGTGCTCTGCTGTCTTGTTTTACCGGTAAGTGTTATAGGAAACACGTCCCTAATTGACCAGGGAAACAGTCGGAGGGTGGCTGTGGTACGGTCCATGCAGGGACACGGGAGGTGACACACAACCTTCTAAGATGAGCTGCCATCCTCCTCCTTGCCCCAGTAGGTGAGCATGCTGCGTGTGCTGGTTGTGCACTAAGGAGAAGGGTACCGGTATCAATATTCATGTTCTGCTTTAATTTTAAACCCCAGGAAGGCTACAGAAAGTGTCAGTAATGTAATCTGAGGTAGGAAATGGGTATGAGTGGGAACACACTCTCCCTTGGGACTTTTCTAATCTTCTCAAGCAAATAAACAAATGAACTCCACATGCGAAAAAAAAATAAAATAATTCTGCATTAAAAATAAAAAACTTGAGGTGTAGCTAGAGAAGCTGTATTTGTGCAGGAGAAATATCCCACAGCGGTGGCCATGGCGACTGCTCCCTTGTGAGGGTGCACAGCAGAAAGGCAGCGGAAGGTGTCCCCCATCCCACATACCCAGGAGGTGGTGTAGGACAAGAGGAAATGGCCTCAAGTTGCCCCAGGGGAGGTTTAGGATGGAGATTGGGGAAAATTTCTTCTCGGAAAGGGTCATCAAGCCTTGGAATGGACTGCCCAGGGCAGTGGTGGAGTCCCCATCCCTGGAGGGATTTAAAAGCTGGGCAGATGTGGTGGGGACATGGGTCAGTTGGAGTTTGGGCAGTGCTGGGTTGGTGGTTGGACTCGATGGTCTGGAAGGTCCCTTCCAACCTCAGCAATTCTATGATTCTATGATTTCACTGCTCTCAAAATGAAAGCAGAAAACATCCCAATTACCTGGCCGCCCTTTCAACGGGAGGATCAGCTTGCTGTCACAAGCGACTCTGGCATCTGCGGGGTCCCTGATGTGTAACACAGAAGCAGACGTGCAATTAGATGCTCCGAGCCTTACACAACAGGCTGATCAACGTGACATGCGCCTCCGCTTGGAAGAGGATGGCTTGGGTCAGCACACGGGCTCCAGAGGGGACACAGCCCTTTCATCTGCCTGCTCCTAACGAGTTTTTGTCTTCAGTCTCTCTCATTACAGCGCTGATGAGACTGAGAATGTTGGGCTGAACACTGATGAGCACACGGCAAATCTTACGGATTTGGAGAATTGTAACAATGAGACTTTTTTTTTCTCCTCCGGTGCTGGAAGGTGTTCCCACGTCTGTCTTTACCCATTAACGAATTAAGGTACCAAACTGGGCTCCCTTCCCCCAGGCAATCACCAAGAAACTTCCCTCCTGTCTCTGTTTCTTTCCCCTTCATGTTTGTGCTCACTCCCCCACACGCAGAGATACTTGCCGTAACAGTGGCCACTCAAATGGGCCAAAACCTGTCTTTTGTCTTCAGATTCCTCATCATTCATTAGCAGTCTGGTGCAGATTTGTCTTTGGAGTCCTCTACTCTTCTTTTATTCTTCATATTTAATGAGGCGCAAAGAACTGTGCAATAAAGGCTCATCAAAGCTGTCATTTATCTATGTTTAACTGTCTTTGTTAGATATTAGTAATAAATGTCCTAAAGCTTTCTGTATATGGACACATTTCTCCTCATTATTTCATGTTGTTTTCTCCAGGAATTCATTCGCATACTCTTTTTTTATGCTTTTCCTCCCCTGGTGTGTGACTGGGGGTGCTGCTGTGTGAGCTGTGCCACCCTCCTGAGATGGGACCTGCAGTTTCACCTGGTGCTTCCTTGAGACCTGAGGATGGGGGCCAGGAGCTGTGGTTTTTCCGTGCCCCAACCTTCCTGCCAACCTGACATCAGGATGGAAGGATGGGGTCTGTTGACCTGGAATCTCACTTCTTTCCCACCAGCCTTTCCCAAGGAGCAGATCCTGGAACCGGTGGGATTGTTCCAGCCAGGAGCCAGCCAGGGTCTCTGAGCATCCCTCCTCACCACAGCCCTGATCCTACGCTCAGATACCACAGCAATGTGTGGGAACAGCATCAGCAGGGATGTAGATAAGGAAAAAAACCCACATACCTGATTTTTCTCTGGTTATCTCCTTTATCAAGGCAATGTCCAGCTTTCTGGCACAGAGGGAGGAAAAAAGCCATTACAACATGGGTGGGACAGAAAATGCCGGTGAGACTTTTCTGCAGAGTCAGCAAGGAAAGGTCTCCTGCCCTGGATGGGGACGTTGGCCAGTGGAAGAGTTGAGGGGTTGGCTTCTCCCTTGAAACGAGAGAGCCAGTAAACCTCGTGGCCGCTGTTGGATGCTACAGATGAAGATCTCCTACCTCTGGATCTGTGCCACCAAGGATGACGTGTGGCTGACACCAAGAAAAGCACTATGTTTTGGGCTGATTCTCCTCCTGTCACACCATCCCGTGGCCATGTCCTGGCGCAGGGCAGGAGCAGCAGCCCAGGGCTCTCAGGGAAACAAGAACCTTTATTGCCCCGAGAAAAGGCCATGAGTTAGCTTCACCCTGCCCCAAGTTCTCACCACTTCTCCTGCATTAATTGTAATTATATCAATTAGGTCTATTTACTCATTAATTAAAACCGCTATTCAGTGTATATTTTTAGTGCAGACAAATGAGGAGCTGGGTAATTTAATAGAGCTATCGCAATAATGACAGACGAAGGGGGCTGATTCTGCCTGTGGCACCAGCACAAACCCTCACCAGACGGATCACCATGCTGCAGGGGCCAGTGCAGTGGCCAGCACCGTGGCCGTGACCGTGACCATGGCCGTGGCCATGCTGGGTCGCCCATGGCAGGAGAGAAACCTGTTCCCGAAAGAGAAATCACGAGTGCCCCACACCCTCCCGGCCAGACACCCAGAGATGGGAACACCCACACCTTTGAGGAGTCTCTCTACGAGTTCAGGAGAATAATAAAAATGCATAAGTAAGCAGGAAACATAAACAGAGCAAATAATTAGCTAATTACAACCTGCTTTAGCAGAACATTTTTAATTATTAAAATAATTAGCAAGATTAAATTCAAAGCAAAAACTCCATAAACCCAACCTGAACTTGTCCTTGAAGCTTTCAAGTGCCTCAGCTGAATGTATTTACCTGGCGATACTTCCATTAGCATAAAGAAATTCATAAATACTTTTTTTTTTTTTACTTGCCAGTTTATTTCATTTGACATTTCTGAATATTTTTAGCATTTCTGTTTTAGGCTGGGTATTTAAGAATACCTCTGTGGGTTTCTGAACTAAAAAATGTTTTTCATTCACTTTTTGTCTAGTAACCTCTTCTGTTTGTTTACTGTGTTTTGCATAGGAATAATTTCTGCCTGAGCACCCTATTTGTCTCTAGTTTCCCAAATTCTAGGACACACTGTTTCCTCAGTAGGGTTTTTAAAAAATATTTCATCAGTGTGGGTCATTGATCTTGATCAGCATTACAATCCCTGTTAGTGTCTCAAATCCCTCAGAAATTCCACTTCTCCACTACCACGCTGGGGAGGTCTTACTGACATTAAAATATAGGGCACTGTAAATAATCTCATCCTCTGCTTTCCAAGCGCTTATTGCTTTTGCAGGACCTGGCTGCTCTATTAATTTTTTTGTGGCTGTAACAGGCAGAGGTTTGGGTGCTCCTGTGTGAGAGGAGCCGTGGGGAGCAGAAGGGGATGGGGTGGGCAGAGAGAATGGGGGCAGCAGGGATCCTGCACATGGTGCCTGTGGCTGCACAGACATGCCCAAGGTCAGCCACACAACGCAGAATTTCACCATATTGAGCTGTTTGTGCTGACTGGCTCATTGCTACAACTTTTTTTTCACCCAGAGAGTGAAACTTTAGATAAGCCTTGGCAGAGGCTGCCCAGGGCAGTGGTGGAGTCCCCATCCCTGGAGGGATTTCAAAGCCAGGCAGAGGTGGTGCTGAGGGACATGGGTCAGTGGGGCTTTGGGCAGTGCTGGGTTGATGGTTGGACTCAATGGTCTGGAAGGTCCCTTCCAACTAAGACAGTTCTATGATTCCATGATTCTATAAAACTCACAGAATCACAGAATATTCATGGTTGGAAGGGACTTTTGAGATCATCAAGTCCAACTCCCTACCAGCTCTCCCACACTGCAGCTGGGGTTCTCCCTCAGGACCTCACTGCCAGATCAGGTCCTTCCTAATTTCCTTTTCTCTCTTTAAGCTGTAGAAGTTTTCCCTCTAAAGAAAGTTCATAGATTCATAGAATCATAGAATTGCCTCGGTTGGAAGGGACCTTCCAGATCACCCAGTCCACTGATTTGGGTTAGACAGTTCCTAGCACCATCCCCCACTTTCTTATTTTCTTTTATTTTGAACCTATGTGGTACTTTCTGAGTTTCCAACCATCCGTGCTCTCCAAAATGTGCTGGCAGAAACAAACTCTCCTAAGAGAGCAGAAATGGCTGTTGGTAACAACGAGAAGGGTCTGTTTCATCCCATCTCGAGTCGGGAGGGTGGCCAGGCTTGCAGGTGATGCTGGCGCTGGGATGGGCATCCATCCACTCGCTCCCCTCCATCCCAAGACCCCAACCCCCTCCTGGCCATACCTCACTCTTCCCCCAGCAAACACCCTGCCGATAAACAAGTGACAATTTGTCTAAAACTCCATTAGCGGGATGGGATATGGTGCCAAACAATAAATAAAAATGTGATCATATCTCACCAATTCTGGTACCTTCATTTATCACCTCATGAGACAGAGGGCTGATAAAGCCGCTATATTCGGTATTCAACAATCAGTCACTTCTTTGTGTGCCCTCATACATCTCAGATTAACTGATAAGATATTTATCGCCTGGATTTTTATGAATAAATATCATCCCCAAATACTGAGGCTTATTCTGGAGCATTCCTTTCTGATTCAGAGGTAATTAAAGATAGAAGAAAAATTGAGAACTACTTGAGGAAGTTGGTGATCAGGCCAGCACAGAGCATGTTCCTGTTTTTCCCCTCAGGAGTTTCAAACCTATTTGCTTATGAACTGCCTTTGTTGCCACATAACTTTGTTGCTTTCTGAGTTTTCAGAGCTCGTTAGGAATGTTTATAAAATTTAATGGAAAAATGAGGATGATCCTAAGAGACTCATCCCTCTCTGGTGTTGGCATTAACCCATGGCACTGAAGCCCATGTTTGGGATTATTCTGCTGGTGAGAACCTGCTGTCCCTCCTATTGCTGGTGTGCAAGAGACCTTAGAGCAATTATTTTATTCATATTAATCCTATCAAAATGTTACTGCTAAAATTAACCTTTAGAGTGACTGTGTAGGACTACTGTCACATTTCTGTGCTGCTAGTTTGAAATCAAAATGGCAAATCCATAGTAGGTGACCAAGTCACCTAAGCCCTCCTGGCTTTGGATGTGCTGTGTTGGAAATGAGCTAATAAGGATAATTCTGCAGTTGCTGTTTCTTGGTCATATATTTGATCAGCAAAGTCTCAGTCAAGATGGACCGACACAGGCAGAGGAATATGTGAAGTACACATCTGACAAGAGAAAGTGTAAGCATTCCAGAAGCAAAAAAAGACATGTAAATAGATGGTCAGTCTTCTGGCTGTGCCACCATCAACCTTCCTCCTTTCCAGCCCTCTTGCTCTCAATGACTTTGTCCATGAGCCTCTCCATACATTGCGTTAGAACGAAGTACAGTTACATTACTGCTGTGCAAAAGGATTTACGTTTAAAGCTTGGACAAAGGTTCATGTGGTGCTCAGAGGGCAGGTGAAGACAAGGCTGGGTATGCCATTCCCAACGGACACAGGAAAGCCCTGGTGAGCCGTGGTGGGAGCAGTGGCCTGGCCGGTCCTGTCCCCTCCCGCCTCCGCCCGCCCCGCTGCACCGGGTCTGGTTAATTGGGTACATAATGAGTCTGATCTTGTTCTTAGTGGAGTCAATAGTAGGTCTGGGACCAACATGTCATGCTTCTTTTCCCGTTTTAATTTACATTGATACTTTGCTTCATTTAAAGGCGGCTCCTTACTTCAAATGACTCTTGATCAAAGGGTGAGTCATCTGCGCTGGTTTAGCTGCATACATAAACAGGCACATATTTCTTCATTATCAGCTTTGGGAAGCTCCTTGCATAACGATCTCTTTGTCGGTTAACTGAACTGAGCTTTGCTCATCACTTCCCAAAGAATTTCATCTCGGTCAGACAGGGACCCATAGCTGCCTATTGTAGGAAAAGAAGCCACTATATTAAAAAATGTCACCACTGTAAATTTAGCAAAGATGAATAAGAAGTTGCAATATTAAAAAGTGTCACTGCTGTAAATATAGCAAAGATGAATAATTGAAACGATTTATAGTGCCCTTACAGGAACTATACGTTACGCGCACATATGCAGCTAATGGTCACACTAACCATAAATAACTCGTCAGCGTGTTGCCTTATCTGGGGTGTCTGGGAAGGTGGGAGAGAAAATATGAGATGATAAATGTGTTCGTAATGCCGTTACCGTCTTATCAGTTTAAAGAACCTTGAGATGGAAAGTTCTTGATTAGGAGTCCTGACTCCCCATGAGGTGACGGCTCTTCATTAGGGGCCGATGGAAGCTGAACGTGCCTCAGAATCACAATTTTCTGTTCCAACTCTCTTTGCATGCCCATGGAGGTTTTTTTCTTCCACTTGCACCAACCACCGTCTCCTATCTTGAAGGCAGAACACCAGTATGCTGAAAAAATCATCATAGTGTAGTTTGAAGTCGGTGATTAAATCACTTTAGTGCCTGCACGGGTGTGTGAATGTGTGTGTGCAAAGCAGAGACAGGAAAAGAAAAAAGGCAGGGAAAAAGCAAAACCTGTGAAAATTAGGTGACGCTTTGGACTTCAAATGAAACTTTCGGAAGAGTTTGTACCATCCTCAGGAAGTCAGGAGTAAGTCTCCCTCTCTGGTGCCTGCATCTGAGAAAGACAGCGTAGCTGCCTTGTGTGAAAAATGGGGGGGGGGGGTTCAGGCAGGTAGAAAATGGAAGGAAAAAAACCAAACCAAAAACAGGAAAAGAAAGAAAAGCATGGGATATTAGAGCTACGTTTCAAAATAGTCTGTCACGTTTTTCTCAGTTCTGCATGAAAAGCTTCACCTGGCACAGTCCAGTGCCTCATCCTCCAGCAGGGCGATGCTGCACCGACCTCCAGTGTGCATCCTACACCATCCCCTCAGAGGGATGCCTTTCCTGAACCACAAGGACACATTTGCCCTCTGGAGCAAGCTGAAAGAGGGCCACCAGACTGGCTGAAAGAGTCACAAAAAGACCTGGAGAAGTTAAATGAGGAGCAGAGAGCTGCAGTCAGTGACACCACTGAGCAGACCCCGCATGAGCAATGAATAAACTGGGCCCAGGGCTCAACTGCTGCCGTTCTGCAGAGATGTCCCCCCGGGTGCAATGGGGTGACTCACGGCTGCGATATCGCTTCCCCGAGGATGAGGAACACGAAGTGCTTTGGGGCAACTGACCCGGCTCAGCAGGAGTCCCTCCACACGGGGTACGGGATCCCCGCCAGCCTGGGCTCCCTGCAGTCCTCATACATCTTCTAAAGCAAGAAAAGGATGAGTCAGGAATCATTTCAGAGCAGTTTATTACCCAAGAAATTAAATCTGTTGACTCACACAACTTGACATCTGTTGACTCACACAAACCCTCAATTTAACAACAACGACATGATTTCCATATTACCAGATAAGTTGTGCCACATCCTAAATCATCAGATAATAGTGCAACCGGAGTGCACAGATGCTTCTCTGAGTTCTTTCAAAGCTTTTAGCACAAAAATAAGCAAGCAAGCAAACAAACAAACAGAACCCAACGAAACTGGTTGTGTGATAGCAGCAGAGGCAGGATGTCAGGAGAAAAGAAAGATCTCTGGTCCGCAGCAGAAGAGGTGGTGAGCTGACTCTAGATGAGACAAGAGTTGTCTGCTACTTAAAAGCATAAATTCTGGCTGTGCACTCCTATTTCTCAGCGTGCTGCATAAAATGAGCCTTGCCCCTGTGCAGGTACCCAACTTTTCAAAAATAAACTTCTACCTGTCAGAAAAGCAAGGCCCATGACGGTGCCTGAGGAGACGTGTTATGGTCTTCCCCGGCACAAGCTGATTTCTAAAGAGACGTGCAAAGCAAGGCCCATGACGGTGCCTGAGGAGATGTGTTATGGTCTTCCCTGGCACAAGCTGATTTCCAAATGCAGTTTGTAAAATGCCTGAATCTGCGAGTTCAAGCTTTTTTTTGGCTGGCACATGGTGGGGATGGAGGGGGGCACTACCTATAAATTAAACTCCAGGACCCAAGTGCAACCCCACGGCTCTTCACCTGCATGGGTGGAGGGTACAGCTGCTGCTGGATGTTTTTACTCCATATGTGACATATTTGGAAGAGTCTTCCTGGAAACTCTTTTCCAGCCCCAAACAGAAGGACTATGGACAGGGATTATGTCTATTTCCCCCATTCGTTTATCACCAGATGGGTTTGTCAGAAGCTTAATGCTCAGTATTGCAAATCCCTTCCTATGCACAGCTCCCTTCCCACCGTGTGCAGGAAACAAAAGACATGAAAAGGGGGTTACAAGCACTGAGTTTTTACCCAAATGCCATGGAGGTGGAAATGGAAATGGAAATGGAAATGGAAATGGAAATGGAAATGGAAAGCCACAGCCCCATGCGTGTGTGAGACCAGGTGACCAGAGTGCCATATGCTAAAAAAAGTCATGAGGTTCCTTAACGGGACTTGAGAGCCCCAAGTGCCCTGGGAACCCCATCCACACTGACATAAATGGCAGCCCCTGTGTGTGGAGGAGAAACCAGGTCCACTGCTGGTGGATACTGTCGGGGTCTCACTTCACGGGCTCTGTGCCTGCCTGGTCTCGGCTGCCTCTGAAGGTGCATTTTTTGTGTGTAGTAGATAGACAGCAGCCTTGAAAAATGTTTGTCTTCAGCGTGTGTTCTGCTGCCTGGCATAAGAGAGTCAAAGATTAAGATCAAGAGAATATCATATCGTGAATAATTTAGGCACTAAATTTAGCATCTTCCTCTGCGGAGGCCATTTGGAAGGAAATATGAGTTCCCTGGTATTTATCCTGTGCAAGAATGTATTTGAAAAATCGTCTCAAAATATTCAGTAGTTGGCTTGATCAGGAATTAATACTGGTCAAATATTTCACCCATTTTGGCTTCCATCTCTGAATGAGGTATGAAGGCATTTCCCCTACACACGTTTTGGAGAGAAAATGTAGGGATTGACTGTCATTAAGTTTAGCCTTAATAAGGGGTGAGACACAAACGAGCTGCCTTTGGAGCTGCTGGGTGAAGAAAACTTGAATTTGTAATTCTTCCACCTTTGTTCCTTTATTTATATTGTAACTGTGAGGGCATCACTAAAGCAGAGCACGGGAGTGGGTGAGTTTGATTCCCATCACGGTTCAGGTGAGGGTGTGAGGAACCAGGGAGCATCTGACACCTCCTGCCTCTGCCAGCAGAAATGACAGGCGTATTTCTCCACCTGACTGTAAAATGTAAGTTTCCAACCTAATCCTAAACATCCAGTTCTTCTGAAGGCCTATAAACAGGTCTTAAAAACATATTTGTCTGAACTTTGTTCAGGTAAACCTTATTTTAGAGGATGGAATTATGAACACAGATTATGAACAGTTCATAAAAGAAATTCATTAAAAAAATCTCAATGCCTGTTGCAGACATCTTTATTTTGTCTTGTTGGAGTTACTGGATAAGCTCTCCCAGAGATGATTCACTCCACCATGTGTCCACCCGTGGCACCGGGGACACACACAACCCGGTGGGGGTCAAACACCCCTCGTCCCCTTCCGCAGCACCCGACCCCAGCATGGGACACACATCTGCTATACTAGCAATAATTTTAAATGTAACAAATACACAGAATCTCCTCCAAAATAACACTGGGAAATTCAACAATCCATATTTTTCCTGGATAGATTACCTGGGAGAACCTGGAATAAAACCCCAGAGGGGCAACCCCAGCGATTTGTCTTTGTGTTGCTGCAGCAGAAATCTTATTTTCATCTTCCAATCCCATCTTCCACGGGATTAAGACCAGCTTTAGCCATATCCGAGGTTCCCCATCGAGGTCCCCGCAGTGGGTGAGCTGTCACAGGGCTGCTCTGAGGAGCTCGAGGTTTCTCTCCTGGAAGCCAGGCAGATGCTTCCACCAGCCGTGCTCTCCTCACCCCGCATCCCTGCAGCATCGCCCCAGCCCGCAGATCCACAGCAGCAGGAGGGTGGCAAACACACAGCCTCGTGCCAGTTGGGGGGCACCAAACCCCTCCTCGCTCGGTGCTTAATTTGGGGAGCATCTGCTGCCGGGGCACCAGCACATGGGGGTGGCACAGCAGCTCCCCGGCTGCTGGTGGGCTGTGCCTGCCCTCTCAGCTGGGGAAAGCAGGAAGGAAAGGAAATGAAAATGCTTTGTACAAACATACTTTCCATCCTATTTACAACACATATTATTATTTAATTTTTATTTTTTTTTTCATTTTAGCATTTATTTTCTGTGGATGTAGGACCAAGTCCTGAGTTTCACAGTCTGACCGTGGTGCCTGTTGCAGAGCACAATAGGAAAGGTCTCTCTGCAGCATTTATCCATGAGCTAAAAAAGAAGAACCCTCTGCTGGAGTGTGGAGTTGTTTATTTTATGACAGCTTCGCAGGCTCAGAGGCCACGCGTGAGTTGACTGAAGAGGACCAGAAACTCACCCTTCTATGGAGGACACCGATGTGATACTGACCTGCAGCATCTCTGCCTGGACCCCAGTAACACCTGTATCCCCAGTAAGACACACTCAGCTCCCAGTACTGTGTCCCCAGCCCCCAGTAAGGCATGTGCAGACCCATTGACCTGTGCTTAGACCCCAGTACCAAGTCCCTGGAATCCAGTTGGACAGCACCGGCAACCCATTTCCATGCCTGCTGGTTTGTGCCCCGGCTGCCCCATGCTGTGCTCATGCTATAAACACCAAGATAAAGCATTTAAATGAATCTGTGAGGATTTTACACCAAATCAGCATGTTAGGTGTCACTTCAGCAGTGGACTGTCCCTCCCCAGAAGCGAGGGCTTCCCTTCCAGACTGCCACGTCTGCAGTCATCCTCTGGAATTGCAACCCACTTATTTGTTTAAAAACAACAATACACTATCAAAGTTTCACAAATTCATCATGAAATCGATTAAACAGTGCAAGTAACATGGTGTTTTAGAATATTAGAAAAATATTAGAAAGAAAATTAAAGCATTACAGGATTAGGATTTATCTGTTTGACTTGAAGTTTGCTATAATTCAATTAAAATTAACAGTTTCACACTGATTAGTGACAGCGTTATTCATCTTTCCGTGCTTTTGTTTTTCAGAGCAGAGTGGCATTCTGTTCCTAATGAGGTTGAGCTTTTTGATGGGAGTGCTGGAAGGTCTCAGCGCTATATGTCAGCAGGGCACCCTCCATTTGCAAGGGTCCCTCTTCCTCATCCTCAGCCGACCTGCCCCCAAGCACCTTTTCACCCACAGTCTTTCTTCATTTTTGTGACTCCTTCATTTCCCTACCATCATTTATTTTCTGTCTCACATGAAGCAACCCAGTATTTGTTTAATTTTATTTGGGATGGTGTGCTCTCCGTTCACTTTTATTATTGTTATGTGTCAATATTTTCTTTTCACAGAAAATCCAATGCATGCCAGTAAAATTCTATTAGGGATATAAAGAATATTGAATTACAATGTAGAGTGCAAGGGGGACGGCAACCTTGGGCTTCTTATTTTAAGGGCACGCTGGCCTGTGTTTGCATGACTGACCATTCGTATGTACACGCTCTGCTTGTGCACAGAGAACCTTAAACATCCCTGTTCCTACCGTGAAGGATGCCCTTGGCTGTCGGGGGGAAAGGCGGGGGCCTACTCCGTCTGCAGGGTGGGGAATAGCAGGGAATTCAAGGAGCTGAATGGCCTGGGTTTGACCAGTGCCCGTCCTGGGGTGGGGAGCAGGGGAGACCCTGCCCCGGGGCTGCTGCCTGTCCCCCCTGCCAAAGGGGGGAAACTAAAATTATAATAAACTAAACTAAAATGACAATATGTAAGTGTATTAATGCTGGCGTGTGTGTTTCTCTGGCTCCAGAGGCTGGTGCATCAAACCCCAGACTCCACAGGAACCAGCTGTTACGCAGCATTCGGCATCAACAGACCTCTGGGAATTCACGGGGAAAATAAATGCTATAAATTTTTGGGGCTACCTGAGTCAGATACCATCAACTCTTAATGCTCACGACAATATAGTTCTGCACAAGGAAAAAAAATATAGCTGAGATTTCCATCATTTCCTCATTCCTTTGAACCCCTTCTCTCACACATTTTTCACAGTGTGTATTAATAAATCTGAAAAGGTTAATCTTGAAAGGTACAGAGGCTCTGTGTGTTCTGGTAGAAGTCCTGGGGGAGAGTGGCAGCCGGG
>NW_015090768.1:468974-509958 GCF_001431845.1 Calidris pugnax | reverse complement strand
GGTGGGGGTGGGGGGGCAGGCACAGGGCTCCCCTGCGCATCCCAAGCCTGACCCACAGCCCCTTCCACAGCACCCCAACACCCCAGCACCCCAACACCCCGCTGCTCCCTCAGCTCCCAACACAGGAGTCACTTCTGCTCCAGCAACAGCAAAAAACAGCGGTTCCATATACACACACATATATGTATATATAACCTTTAATTCTGTTTTGTTGTTCTATAAAGATGGGGCATAATGCACCTTGTTTTAACAGGGGAAATTATGCTTTGACACAAATGACAGTAATTCTGTCTTTCACCGAATTATTTCAAAGAGAGAGACAGCAGTTGTGATAAAATAATGCTTTGTGAATGAATTTCATTGTTCTTACTTCTAATTTCTTTTTTTCTCAGCGAAAGGTCTGGGCCATGCTATCTATCACTTGTTAAGCAAAAGCAGTGCCAGAGCTAAAGTCAAGAGGCTGGGGCTTGTGTTTGTGCCCTGGTCCCACTCAGGGGACCCTGGATGGAGCCCAGAAGGCAGGGATGGAGCAGGACCAGGTGTCAGGGAGGGATGGAGCAGAACCACTTTGCCTGGGAGGGACAGGAGTGGTGGCCAGTGGCAGTGTGCCTCTCACCTCTGCGGCTCCATGCCCATGTTGGACAGATGCTGGCCATCCTGCTGCTGTTCTCCAGCTCTTCAGGATAGGGGGGTATCATGAAGCCTGTAAAAATGCCTTTTCTTTTTTCTAATTTATGTATTCGGCTGAGAATTCAATATCAAAAGGCTACAGGAAGCCAACCGTGACATTTAATTAATATATTCCATCTGCTTTTTAGCACCGTTTTAATTATAAATGGTTAATTTAGTCATGGGGTGGGTTGATCATCGACAGAGAAGCCAGCCAGAGCTCTGCACATCCCGAGAGTGATGTGGGGGTCTCTTCTCTGCCTGTGGATCGCACCCTGGCGCAGTGGGGCAGAGCTTCACACAGGGCTTGGGGTGAGATACCCAGAGAAGCTGTGGCTGCCCCATCCCTGGAGGGGTTCAAGGCCAGGTTGGATGGAGCTTTGAATACCCTGGTGTGGTGGGAGGTGTCCCTGCCCAGGGCAGGGGTGGCACTGGATGGGCTTTAAGGTCCCTTCCCACCCAAACCATTCCGTGATTTGGTTTGTGTCAGTGTTAGGTCAATGGTTGGACTCAATGATCTGAAAGGTCCCTTCCAACCTGGAAAATTCTACGATTCTATGATTCCATGTTCCATGGAATCTTGGAAAAACAAGGAAGCCACCTCATAGTGGGGGCTATTGGAGACAAAATAAGCTTCCCCAAGCCATTGGGAGGATTTTTAGGAGATCTAAGTTGAGTTTCCCTAACTCTTGCTATCCCCTGGAAGCTCCATCACCTCACGGTGCCGGTGATGCTCTGGGCTGAACCATCTCCAGCTCACCTGTGGGCAAATCAGCTGCAAAAATGACTTAAGCTAAACTTAAATTCAAAAGCTGTTTACTCACCTGTGGGCAAATCAGCTGCAAAAATGTCTTAAGCTAAACTCAAATTCAAAAGCTGTTTACAGTTTTTGAGTTTCCCTAACTCTTGCTATCCCCTGGAAGCTCCATCACCTCACGGTGCCGGTGATGCTCTGGGCTCCACCATCTCCAGCTCACCTGTGGGCAAATCAGCTGCAAAAATGTCTTAAGCTAAACTCAAATTCAAAAGCTGTTTACAGTTTCAGCACCCTTATTTTTCACTTCCTTCCCGCTCCCTCTGAAATATTTCCTTTTGATATTTTAATTTCTCTTGGGCTAACTTTAAGGAAAAAAGTTAGGTTGAAACAGATGGTTGTCAGCAAACCAATGCCTGCAAAGCACAATTGAGAATTAGCGTACAAAAACCTAAAACTTGGCACCACCCGAAGCCTCTTGATATAATTGTCAAAAGAAATCTGGCTTGGAAATTTTTTTTGGAGTAATATTTTCAAAATTTAAATGGCTGAAACTTTAAACAAACAAAACACACTTTATTTGAGTGTGTGCAAGTGGTGATGAAAACCTCTGAAGGCAAGTCCTGAAAGGGGCGTGTGACCCACAAAAATTCCAGACTGTCTATTCCGAGTGCTTTGGGGCAGCTGGGTCACCTCTGAACATCAAGGTGCAACGTCCAAGGCACTGGGTTCAGCATGAGATATTAATCGAGGAACCAACATCGATGGTGCCAGATGGCCCTGCCCTTGCCACTGGCACCAGTGTGCCCACCTCATACCTGCCCAACAGCCCCACATCACACAGCCGGGGGGGATGCCATCCAGAGCAGCCCCCCTTTATCCCTCAATGCAAAAATGTTCACCGATAGGCTCTTACTGAAAGTTTCTTCCCTGTTTTCTTTTTACAGACAGAATTTGATTAGTTTGGCACAAATTTCCTATGTGGCCCCATTAGGCATTTTTGTTGAGAAGGCAAAAAAGTCTGTAAATTGCTGCTAACTCTGGTAAGGAGAGCGCTGGGTCTTCTCACAGAGGAAGCGTGTCCCAGGTTGAACCTTTTGCTCTTTTGATCTTCAGCCGTTATCGCCTTTTTTATGGATGAGGAGGTGCTTTCCCGTGAATCCGGTGTGAATTTATTCCAGGCTGTGAAAATAATTACAGATTAAAAGCACGAGCACACTAAAAAACAAAACAAAAAAACCCCAAAAAACAAAAACAAAAACAAAACCCCAAAAAACCCCAAACCTGACTACAAAAAGAAAGAAGAAAAAAGAAAAAAACGTTTTTCTCTTCTGGTTTCACTACTTCATTTAAATATGAGGGTGTTTTTTTGTTTTTTTTTTAAAGAAAAGGAACTAAAAAAATTTCAGAGAGCAAAAGCAGCAGCCCCAGCTCCTCCTCCCGGGGTCCCGTGCCCTGCAGTCGGCAGCGATGCCGAGTGACCCCCGAGGAACCGCGCTCGGCAGACGAGGTGTAGGCAGCTTCTGGAAAGCTTCACAGAATTTCTCTGTGATGCCTCCATTAACATTATTGTCAGGTAAATAACTCAAAACGCACCACCTAATTGTTACCCATCTCATTTTCTTTGATGTCTTTCCTAATTTGATACTCACGAGAAAACTAAAACCCTGCCTCGTCCCCTTTGCCTACGGGGACACCCCATGCCATCACCTGCCTTTACAGATGTACCCACACTCCCTGGCCCCTGCTCACTGCTTTTCAGCTTTTTCTCTTCAATCTCATGTAAAGCATACTGTTAATTTCAGTAGATTTTCCCAGATTGCATTATCTAACCATTGTCTATATAACCATGAAATTAAATCTAACCTTCAGGGTAAAGTTTACCATTTTCATTAGTAATGATCTTTAGTCCATAGGTTTGGGGTTGAGCACTTCTAACCATCAGAGGAAAGATAACTTTTTATTGCCACAGAAAGCAACCTGTGGGAATAAAACCAATATGACTGCCAAAATATCAAAGGATAATTCAGTGGCAGCAATGGAAATGCATCTGTGGGGCCAGATCCTGGTTTGGTGTAAATGATAACTATTGCGGTGATGCCTGGGGGGCGGTTTGGGTCAGGTCTAGGGGTGTAAACCATGTATTATCCTGCAGCACAAAAGGTTCAAGAGGGACCCTGTCCCAGACCCCCACAATGTGCTTGGCATGGCTAGAGAGCAGCAGACCCTCCACCTGCGATGCCTTCACTCCTCACACAGGAAATTCTTCTTCATTTTGAAACCTCGAGGAGTTTTAAGGAGATGAAATGCAGCTCTTCGCTCAGCTTTAGCCTTGGGATGAGCAAAATGAGGAGCTGAGTCCAGAGCTGAAGGCAGAGAAACTCTGCTGGTGTCCTCCAGCAAAGAGCTGCTGGTGGCTCCATCTGCAAGCACGAGCTGTGCTAACGGCCAAAGGCGGTGAAAAATTCATCACATTAGATTAATCTGTTATTTTTAATAATGGTATAAAAAACACATATTCTTTCATTAAATTCATCCCCAGAAGGGACCATTAGGATGAGCTAATGCAATCTCCTGCACTTCATCTACTAATTTCTTCATAACACACAACCGCTGGTTCCAGCTTCAGCATCGCTTCCAAATAACCCCCTAGTTTCCATCGGGAGGATCTTCATGGTGTGCAGGCCGTGGGCCCCCGAGTTAGCTCTCCTGGCCACTAATTGCTTTTGGTAATCAGAATATTCTTGTTCCTCAAATGAGTGTGCTGCTTTTGGTCTTTAACCACCGCAGAAGACTATGCTGTGCCATGAGGCTCCTTGTGCCTGCTCTCTTGTGAGGCACCTCCAGGTGGTGGTGGTGCTGCCCCACTGCTCATCAGAGGTCCCTGGAGGACCTTTTTCCTACCAGAACATCCCTCACCTCTTCCACACTGTGCCCCAGACTGGGCCTCACTGAACGGGGTGTCCACATGAGCCCCCCACACCGTGGCCAGTGCCCGTGGCTGAGCTATGGCTCCTGCTGATGAATGTCCTCTGCAACGCGGAATTGTGTTAAGGAGACATCCCTATGGCAACTTGCTAGAAAAACACCAAAGAATGATGGCTTCCTGGTTTTGATTACATTTTTAGACCATTTAACTGTTTTTAATCCATTTAATTTCTGAGGCATTACTGGGTATAAGGCAATTTTTCAAAGCGCCTGGGGCAGTAAATCAAATTATTTTAGGAAACCTGTTTTGTGACAGTTACCTTCAGTCAGCAGAGTTATCATCTCCCATGGCAATTTTCCTTAAGACATATGCTTCATAAAACCACTTTGCTTGGCATTAATTGCGCTATAGAACTGAAGAATTCATTAGTGATGACATCTCACATGAATTTTTACATTATTATTTCTGAGCCTGACAACTGGTCATTGATTACCAGAATTTCTATATTTACCCTTTTTAAGCACAGATACTAATATAATTTCTCCTCCTTAGGAATCGACCTGTTGTTACGGGGTTTGTTAAAAATTATTATTAACGGCTCAGAGCATTCCACTGAGTTAATTTAATTCTCCTATGTACAAGCACTCCCATCATGTCAATGTGAGTGGCTCTAAGCATTGCTGTCCCTGAACAGGAACAACAGGATTTTGATTGTTACTGAGACGTGTGGGTAATTTCTTTCCCTTGTTCTTCATTTTACCAACCAGCATCTTCAGCATCGTTATCCCTCACGCTCCTCTCGCTCCCTAAGGACCCGTTGGCTCTCATTGCTGTCGCTACCCCACTGCTGTTTCTGGGGAGCACAAGAGAAGCCCTTTCCTCCTCGTTCTCGTGGTGGGGAGGCACATGGTGCCAGGTTCCCCCCATCTTGCACTCCCTTGCCACTCTTTTTCCCAAACTTTTCCCAGTTTCAATAAGAAAGAAACCACTTTTTTTTTTTTTTTTTTTTTCCAGTGTGGTTGCTAAAACCTTCTTGTTCTTCTCCAAGATCCTAGCGTTGCCGCCTGCCTTCTGAGGATCTTTTTTCTTCCTGTGTCTCTTGAAGCCTGCTTTCTGGGCGTTCAGCTGTGTTGTGTCTCAGCCGTGCCTGAGCATATGCACCGTGTTTACCCCCTCCGCGTCGCTGCCTTTCCCTGCAGGAGCCGGGATGGAGCGGCACCACCACGCGCCTCCTCCTCAGCGCGCCTTGCTGGAAAGGTGATTAACTGTATCTGTAGATAATATCTCAGAAAGCAAACAATAGCTCAGGAAAATAAAAACAATTTTCTCTGGAAAACAATGTGAATTTCTCATTAAACGCTGCGCTCCAGCTGCCTGCTGGGCACCACAAAGTTTTTTTCCGGCTGGAAAACGCCCAGTTGCTGCCTGCAAATTTCTTCCGTCTCCTTTGATACCTTCAACTTCAAATCTTCTTTATTCTTTTCCAGCAGTTCTTCTCCAGCGTTGCCTTTCCCGGCAGCCGGACCAGAGACCAGGTAATGAATTGGAAACTTCCCCGGGGGGGTCCTGTTGATGCCGCTTTGTTGGACACTTGGGTGGAGACAGCAGCAAGACCTGGACCAAGACCTCAGAAAATCCCACTCCCACATTCCCCCACCTTCGTCTTGGGAGGGCTGATGTGGTGTGGGCTGCACTTTTCTCTCCAGTCATTGCAAGTGGCCGTATCGATGGGTTAATACGGCAAAATGGAACAAGACAAAGAGGTCCCAGGGGTGACTCGTCACCTCCCAGGGCAGGAACGTCATCTCCAGCCAAGCAGCACACCAGCCCCCCTGGCAGAGAAGGGGGGGATGGAAAGGAAAATCATAAGGGATCTACATTCCCAGCAGTGCAAAACCTACCAACTACAGCCCTGCACTGTAAATACAAGGTTAGGGGTTATACTGCATACTCATAATCAGGATTTTCAAGAATTGCCAAGGTTGTTTGGGCTTGATTTTCTAGGTATCAGCTGATCCACGGAGAAGCCTGCCCAGTACAAACACTCTCTGTGGGTAAACCGGGCTCCCAGCAGACTGAAATATTACCAACAGTATCATGCAAATGTCCTTCATGCTTTGCTATAAATTCAGGATTCTGTAAATTACTCTTTAGGGCCCATGAAACCCTTAGAAAAATTAGGTGCTGTCACTGTTGGAAGAAACCAATGCGATTTTTGGAAGAAAACTTGTGAAATGGGTAACCTCAGAGAGAGCTGATGAGAGAGGTGTCTAAATTTACTGATCCCAATTAAATCTGGCCTGAGCTGAGCCCTGCCTCTCCCAGCAGCACTCGGAGGGTTCAGGCTGCAGTGGATCAACAGCCAGAGCAAATCTGGCCACAAGCCCCTGCGAAGTGAAACCAATGAGTTTTACACACCCCTACTTAAGGGCTTTATGACTGTAAAATCTCAGCCATAACACGGCACTGATGTCTTCTTCTACAGTTAGTTTTCATGATTCTCTTTTAAAAATATATGAGATAAAAGAAAAAAACATGCACGAGAAATGGTAAAATCTAGGAGGCCAGAAATTGTACACACAGAAATAGTCAGTATTTCCTTCTGCACCAGTGGAGGTCCCAAAGGACAAGTTTCTGAGGGTCCCTCCCTGCCCCCAGCCGGGTCCCTGCCTCCACCTCTCCCCAGTGCCAGACTGATGAGTTATGAGAACCATAGAATGGTTTGGGTTGGAAGGGACCATAAAGACCATCTAGTTCCAGACCCCCTGCCCTGGGCAGGGACACCTCCCACTAGACCAGGCTTTAAGATTAAATGCTTGAAAATACAACAAATTAAATATATTTGAAGAAATACAGCAAATAAAACAAACTTGAAGAAAAGCGATCATTTCCCCATGCATTAATATTAATACTGGAGTATAGAACTTCAAATGAAAGATGCTCCCCAATGCTTAAGGCACAAAGTTATTACATCTCAGCAGCCACGCAGGAGAGGCTGAAGCTGGTGCCCCGCTGCAGAGAGCAGCTCCCTCGGTGGGCAAAGCCAGTTTGCATGTTACAGAAAACATTTTTTTCCCCCGATTTGGTTTTAATCAATTCCTTATTCCAGAAACACCTGAAAAGAGTAATAACGACTTACCCAGGGCTAAGAAACTGCATGTTTATTTTAAGAGTGTTCAGCCCTGCCCTGTTGGGAGTTCAGCGGCCAACACGGTGGGTCTGCGTGGGGGCACCAAGATGGGAAATGAGAACTGGAGCTGAGCTGCTCGAGTCCCACTGCCTCAGCCAGAGACACTAATGGTTTGCTGCAGCCCAATTACCTCTTCGTTCTATGGTGTATGTGTTTTAGCTCGGGATGGCAAAAGGGCAGCAGAAGTGAACTTTTTGACTGAAAGGTTCTTGATTAACTGCTGTGGGGATGATGAATGCAGATTTCTATGCTGCCAAAGGATTATAGCTGGTAGTGTGGACTATGTGGCTCTGTAGCGTGTCACCAACAGCAGGTAAGTCACTGATTTGGTCAGCGTTTTAATTGCACTATTGATTTAATCTAACCTGATAGTTCACTTTCCAAAGTGACCAAAAGCTATCGCTTTTGGTTAGGACTTTTGTTACCTGCAAGATGCTCTGATTTTCTTCCCCTGAACAAAAAATAAGCTGCAGCCACCACAGTGCAGGACTGTGCAGAGCTCAGTGTGACACGGGAGGACAGGGCTCAGGAGGAGGGGATGGGTGCTCCAGCACCAGGTCCCTGCAGGTAGCACAGCTGGGTATCGGTCACTCTGGCCACCTTCTCCAAGACCCCCATCCATCACTGCTGCTTGGAGCAAGGCTTTCAGACTCAACCTTCTCCCCGCTGTCCCTCCCCCTTCCAAAAGCAGTGACAGATTGCAAACGCTGTGGTTTAACCTGCTCTAAATGCAGTGTTATAAACTGAAAGATGATGGCAAAAGCACAGATTTCATTAGCTTTCACCCAGACTCTGCAAAGAGAGAGGGGACCAGCGCTCAAAGTCATTCCCCACCGTCTATGTGTCCCCTCCTCTCTCCCACGCAGGGATACCACCGTGCCCTGCTGATGCTGGTCACCTTGCCTGGATGCAGAAGAAGCTCCAGTCCCTCCAAGGGGAGAGAGAGCCCATGGTTGTGCCCAGCCCAGCAGGTACCCAGACCCCGACATCCCTGCAGCAGACCCCATGGGAGATGAAGGATGATAGGACCCTTTCACCTCAGCCCAAAGTGCTCTGGAATGCCAGGACCCAGGGGTAAATGAGGTGGGAAATCACTCTGGGGGCTGAGACCAAAGGAGGTAGAGCCAGAGGCACCGAGAGACACGGGCACATTCAATTCACTGCCCTGAGGGATGGCCCCCAGCATGGTTTGACTCCCTAAAACCCCATCCACAGTCACAGAACTTTTGCCAAAACATCAATATGGGTTGGCTAAAATGCATCAAACAAATGCTCGCTGATGTTTGTGCCATCAGAGGGATACCCCGGTGGTGTTTGGGTTTGGCTTTAAAAGCCAGATTACATACTCCGTGTTCCCTCGGCGACTGAGGAGCAGACACTGAAACTCCTTTCAGATTTAACAACTTTAAACGTGATGACATACATCAAATCCAGATCTGGGGTGGGTTTAAGTGACACATGTCATCTGACTGGAGGGTTTATGTGTTTGCCAGTGCGAACACAAAAAGGCTCAACGTGTCTGGGGAGAAACAGAAATAAGATCTGTGACAGCAAAATTTGCTTGCAGATAATTAATCCCTTTTGTAGATAAGTAAGGCCATATTTGCATCCCTTTTGTTTCTTCTTCTCCTGATCTGCAGGTCAGCTCTTGCTGTGAAAATACTATCAGTGAGCAGATTTCCCAGTCGCACCCCGAGTGCTGGCTGAGAGGTGTTTCCAGTTCTCAGACGCCTCTGCAGGAGAAGGTGCCGGAGCCCCCACAGCCAGGGCTCCCCCCGGGCACAGCAGGGACAGGGGTCCCCACGGGGGTCCCACCGCAGAATTAGAGCCACCAATACCGGGAGCGAGCTGCTTTCTGCTCTGCAGAAAGAAACAGAATCTTTGAATAAACAATTAGGAGTTGAATGAAACCTTCATAGGTTTATATATAAATATATATATATACACACCTGAATGTTTGTCTATGTTTTCGTACCAGGACATTTCATTTTCCCAGCAATGCTTCCCTCGTTTGCAGCACCCAGAGCACCATGACTATGGCTGTTGTTGCCCAAGCTCAGGGCAGCAAAGGCTGATCCGACAGTAACATGCACCAGAAGAGCCCTGGGAATCCCGGGGCATCCCAGGCAGTCCTCGCTGCCAGCAGCGTGAGGACAATGCTACAGCTCCACTGTACCAGGCTTGAGCTGTAAAATGGGTCCATGTGAGGAAACCCAACACTAAATTCTTGAAGGAAATTCTGAAGCAGACAGAGATGGGATTCTGCATCTTCTCTATGTGGTTTCTTTACACCAAGGATACAACTTCTTTCTTGGGTCCAGCTAATCAGCCTTGGACTTAAAAGCCAATATATATTTTCCACAGCACTGTTGATTGCAATTCTAGTAAAATTCTTTCATCGAGCTTTTTCAAGAGAAAAGAAAAGAAAAAAAGAAAGTTCTTTAAGTGCCTACCATGTTGAGAAATGAAATTTTAGTTAAGTGTCCTCAGGACTCTTAAATGTGCTGCCATTATTGGAGAGAGGAAAAAATTACAGCACAGGTAAGAACTCTTAGCTCCAGTCACCTCACGCATTACACAATGGTGATTTTTTCTCACTTACAAAACATGGGGGAACGTTGGGAATGCCCGGATGCAGACACACAAATACACCCGGTTAACCTTGTTCCCAGCTCATCTAATTGAGTTTCAAGAGGGAGCAGCAAAGTGCCTTCACACACAAATGAGGGACAAAGATAAATAAACACTAAGAGAAGCTGTGGGATCAAGCACCCGTTATTTGCTCCTGCTGTACAGAAGATCACAGTCCATTTATTGTCCATGCTAATGCAGATAAGTGCACATAGGGATATATGCAAATTGGTGCTGCAGAGTTCTTAGCATTCATAACACTGCAACATTTCTTATAAACCTGTTGAGAGTACACTGAAGTTTCATTCTCTCCTTAATTGTTTGGAAACAGATTTGATACTTACTACACATTTTTCTGCACTTCTAATTACGTAGAAGGCAATCTGCAGCAATGGCTTTGGCACTGCATTTTCTGACATGAATGTTTATGCAATTGATTAATGACATGAATTTCCTTATGTGTGGTGCTTTTACGAGCGTTTGCACATGGCTGCGTAACTCTCTCATTTGTGAAGCTGCTGCAAGCGGCAGGCAGGAGCTGAGGAGGAGAAGGGCGGCCCTTTTACGAGCGTTTGCACATGGCTGCGTAATTCTCTCATTTGTGAAGCTGCTGCAGGCGGGAGCCGAGGAGGAGAAGGGCGGCTGTGGGGGCCCCTGGGGACAAGGAGGTGGCCCCGAGAAGTTCTCCAGAGCAAGCCCCAGCCCAGCCGGTCTCTGAGAAACAAGTTTCCACAGCAGATTTGGAGATTCTAAGGCCACCCAAGCAACTGCATATGGTTTTAGGGTGTTTCAATGCCTTATGGACAAGCTTCTTGTGTGTGTGCCTCAGACCCACCACGCATCATCCCACAGAGACCTAGGGTCCGGCAGATTCCTGCCACCATTGGCCTTCAGCAGATCTGGGAGCAGCATCTCACTTGGCTCCTGAGGGGCTCTCCACAGACAAAGCTGTGTCAAACACCCTGACAGCCGTGGGCAGGGTTTTTGGCAGACTGTGGGCAGCCGATGAGGAGGGGTGATGCCAGGCACTGCTGAAAGCAAGTTGGAAAATTTAAAAGAATCTGAATCTGACCCTGGAGTTCCAGGGATACGCATTAAAATCCTCTCCCCACCACCCTGAAACTGGATTGCCAGGCTTGCAGCCAGGCTGCTCAAAGCACATCACCATAATTTTGCCTGGCAGTAGATTTTCCAACCCATTTCTGTGTTGCTTGTTTTGCAGAAATGTGTTTCTGTTGAATCCGGTTCACAAGCCAAACTTTGGCAAGACCATCCTTGCATTTCTTTCACATCTCTGCTTATCTGAGGTAAACAAGTCCGAGTTCTTTAATTCTTAATCTATTTTTTTATAAGAGAACCTATTTGATCTCATCAAATTTTGAGTCTAAAAGTGACTGGGAAGTTTAAAGTAACTGAAAATTTTCCTTCCTTCTCTGTGTGACTACTGGTCAGTAGGAACAGTAAGATGTTAAAACATCCTGATTCACACTGAGGTTTAATTCCACCCTTGTACTTTCCATGGGAAAGAAGTCTCGCGCAGACACAAAAGGTCAACAGAAGAGCCATAACCCGCAGAATTGTAACTTCAGTTTCCTGAAAAATACTGAAACCAACAGTGAAGTCCTCACAAGGAAACAAAGGGAAAGTAAAAAGTCAACATCGATTTTCAAGAGCACCTCGTGTCGGTTCACTCTCACATTTTGCGAGGCACCGCAGTCAGTGGAGCTCGGGGTGAGGTGCAGCTTTGCCTTGAGCCAGGCTTCCTGAGCTCCTCCACAGGGCACTTGGGTAATGGAGCAAGACAAACACTGCCCAGGTGGCACCATTGCACCGGAGATGGGATATACCTTGGAAACCTGTCCAGGAGAACAATGATCACTATCCAACAGAAGAAGGGATGGGGCAGAGCTTTGCAGCTGTGCATCCGTACGTTTCATTAATGTTTTCATTTAAAATCTGCAAACTATTGTGGGAATTGCCAATCTAGTATGGCAGGAGCTACTAATGGAGGCCAGGTGACCAGCTCAGATTTCAGAAATGGATGAAAATACATTTCACTTGGAAAAAAATTGTAACATGAAACACTCGGAGAACAAAGAGCAGAGTGCCCGCTTACTCTTGGAGCACTTCAACCATTTCTGGGCACTTAACATCAGATGGTGAGATCTAGGAGAAGAAGATTGTCTATTAAAACTGAACAGGGTTGGTAACTGAAAGAAGAGAAGGGGCACAGTAGTCTTGAAATACATACAAGGTCTGCGGAACAAAGGTGGGACAATCTGCTCAAACCCATTGAGACCCATGGAGAAGAATTCAAACTCCAATTTAGAGGCGGTCCTCAGCCTAGACATTAGGAGGAAAAATCTAAAAACCATGTGCACCATAGAAATACATGTTTTGGAAGTTTGTCGGTAGGGATCTCAGGAGGAAAAATCTAAAAACCATGTGCACCATGGAAATACATGTTTTGGAGGTTTGTCGGTAGGGATCTTGGTGGTTGTAATGGGTTACAATTGCTCACATTTGTAACAGATTACCAATAGAACAAAAGACGTGCACTGAGGACAGGGTCTGTGCTGCTCAAAGTCCACCTGATGCTTTGCCAGGGCAGGTCACCGCTGAAGATGGGATGCATCAGGACTTTCACCCTGTGTCCTGCTGGTGGAGGCAGTCACCGTGCGCGCTAACCCGGGGCTGCAGCAGCAGGCTTCCCGTGAGCCAGCCACCCTTGCCATGCTGTGTCCTGGCTCCTGGCAGAGCATGGTCAAACTCCAGCCTGCGTGAGGGTGGGCAAGGGCTCACAGCTGGAAAAAACAAGCAAAAACCTTTCTCAGGCAGTGCCCCGAGAGCATCTCATAAATATGCACATCCTATTATAAATCACTTCTAGCAGGAGTTGTTAAGCATGAAATTGTGTATGCTTTTGGAGAGAGCAAAGAGCGTTGAGAGTAAAAAGGGGGGAAGGTGGAAGTGATCCGGAATCACCCATGTAGATGATATAAGGAAGTTAGGGGGAAATATTGGGCACAGCAGTCAGAGAAACTCATCTGCAAAATTATCCGCGTGCCTCTGCCCTCCATTCCTTCAATGCATACGCTGTGCAACCCTTCACATCTAGATGAGGCACAAATATTTAATGAAACCTATAAACAGTCCTCAGGATGTTTGTTCTAAATAATGAATAAATCATGAACAGAGGTTTCCCATCACTTAGCTTCTAGACTTTTCACCCATTATAAATTTATTTGAAAGGCCCTACTGATGTTTGGATAAGACCAGGAAAGATGTTCCCACTGTCCTGAAAGACAGGAGAAGAGCACAGAGACCTTCGTACTTCTGTTTGAGAGGTTACCTGAGATGATGTGGGTTTGAAAACACCTCACCCCACTCCAGGTGGTGCTTTTATGGGAAGCGGTAAAGACCACGGAGGTGCCTAGAGCTGATTAATCTTTCCTGGAACACGAGGAACCCGCACACAGGCAGGGGAAAGTTCTCTATCAAATTAAAGGGATCAGATTTAACTCTTTAAATTGATCGCAAGCTTTAAAGATTTTTGTTCCAGTAAAAGAATTATCAGTAGATTTGAGTGCTCCTCTTCCATTGTATGGGCATTTATGCCACCAACAGCTATTGTAATGTTGATTAAGTAAAACAGGGAAAAAGATTAAAGTCTATATTTGAGCCACGGACGTTTTTTAAATACCAAAAAAAGATTTTTTTTTTCTAGAATAACATTTAAACTATTTAATGTACTCTTTCTTTTTTTTCCAATAGATTCAACTAGCAATAGATATTGGCTTTGCTACAACATCCTGTTACCTTTAATGCCTTGCCAGATTTTCAGCACCAACATGAGAAGGAAAATAATGGAACAGCTTCAGTCTGATTTTTTGATCCTTTTAAGTATTTCTCAGTTACAAGAGCTCTAGCAGGAAAGCCATTTTTAATTATCAGAGTTGTGTTTTATACGGGTCCTAAATCACAGTCCTCTGCTTGGAGGTGGGAGAAAAAGGCTTCCTAATGTCACAGGCAGAAGTTAGAGTCAATATTTAGACATTTCAGATGGCTTTTATTTTCTAATTCCGATAACTAAAAATGGCCTCCCATTGATACTTACCTTCAGCAGCAAGCTAAGGTATAATATTTATTCAGGCACTGGTAATTAAACATAAATGCAAAGAGGTTTACAGCTGGAGGGGTGATGGTGCCAGCAGTGCTCTGTGGGGAGAGAGCCCAGCCCAGTAGGGTTGTGGGGACCAGGGATGCTCCTGCAGGAACCTGGACCCGATGCTGCTTCCCTGGCTGGCTGCACCCTCCTGAGGACCCCCACTGCCCACTCCAGCCACGGTCCTCCTGGCCCAGTCCTGCCTGAACCCATCTGCGTGCTTCCAAATCACCGCAACAGCACGGGAACTGAGCCCCAGGTTCTGCCAAGGGATGCTCTCCCCACCCCAGAGAGTGATTCCCTGTGAGCTTCTGCCACAAAACCTGTCCCCTCCACACACAAACCCCCAACTCAGCAAGGAGTCCACTATTTGCTGATTTCTGCAGTATTTCTGCCCATTATGCCCCAGGCTGTGGGAGCCCCTGGGGCTGCTGGTGGGGCTGGATTGGTCCCAGAGTATGGAGGGCACCAGGGGTGACCTGAGCACGGCTGAGGAGTCCCCTCCCTGCCCTCCTGTACCCTTATTTCTGACCATGGTTTGCAGGAGCATCACCCCACAGAGTGTACACAGAAAGGGGTGAAGGAGGGGATGCGGGTGCAGCTTCACACCCCCTCCCCAGGCATCTGCACTTCTTCTGGTGGGTTATTTGCATTCATATTTTTGTCTGCAAGATGTCAAGCCAGGCTGCACAGTCCCATGGTTGGTTGAGGAACACTTCGGAAACACATTACTTTTTCCAGGGCACAGAAACACTAATATTTAAAAAAAAAAGAAAATGGTGAAAACACTCCTCCCCTTCTTCCCCCACCCTCAGCAGTGGGTACATTAGAACTGCAATTTTTTTATTAGGGCAAGATCCAAGAAGAAAAACTGAGATTAAAATCGGACATCTGGTGCCTGGAATCAAAACGGTACCAGTGATGGGCGTTTACCCTCTCTCCCACGTTTTAGAGACCTGTGCAGGAGGAAGCAGGGGTTTTGTACAGCCCCAGGCCCCCCAGTCCTGCTCCACAGGACTGCCAGCGGAGACCAGAGAGGCAGCAAATCCTCTCCTGCCCAGAGATCAAGCAGAAAAAGTTCACAACAGGATTCTGGGCACGTAGAGAGCTGCTCACAGGCATAATAGCACCGTTAGAAAAATTTGATGTGGCAGGTGGGACATCTTTTGCTGGGAAATATAATCTGATCTTTAGAGGAGGAGGTCCTGGTGCGAGTCCTCAGGAGCATCGCAGGGACGTGGTGGCCGTGGCTCCACGCTGTCCGCTGCGCGGGGGGAATCATTCTGAAAACACTTAAACTGAGAATGCTTTCTTTCCCGCCTGCACAAGCTCTCCAGCAGGACCAATTCTGTATTTATTTCTGTAAGGAAGAAGAGGACAAGCAGAATCTTCTTTACAATTACGTTACACAGGATTTCTCAGCCAGGGCTCAGGGAAAGGTGGCAATTTCAGGTGCTTGCCCAGAAACCCCCAGGGACAGTTGGCCTTGTGGTCTCCCCTCTGTCGCCACCTTCTCCCCAAACACCCTCTCCACTGGTGTGAGGTCCCAGAAGGCACCCTCCCAAAGGACACAAGTTCCACCCTCCAGAATGAGTTACATTGAGGTGAACTTCTGGGGTTGCTCATCTTTAAAAGCCTTTCCTCCTGTGTTGGACACTTCAGAAAAACATCTGCTCCAGCACTGAGATGTCAGGTTGGGCTCAGGAGAATTCAGTTTTCTTAGAGATTTGTTGACTTGCTGCTGTTTACATTTTTGTGAAACGGAGATAACGCCCCGAGTTTGTGGCAAGCTTGTGATATACAAACAAGAACCGGGCTTTGTTGTATGGCTGCGCTTCAAAGCTGAAACTGAACTTCAAGCCAACTCACGTGAAAATGACTCTACAAGAGGCTCCGTACGATGTTCTCACTGCCTGCACTTTGCAAAGCCTAAGATGATTTTCCAATGGTGGGTCTGGGCAGAGGAGACAGGACCTCACCAGAGGGACCTGATGGAACAGTCAGGCATGGGGTGGCACTGAGGAGACATCCCTGGGGTGGGCTGTTGGCCACCAGCACCCCTGCACCTCTGGGGCACAGCAGCATACCTGTTGCCATACCTGTTTCTTACTTTCTCTTTCACAGAAACACGATGAAGATGAGCTGTGCTGATGAATTTGAGGACTTGCAGGGGTTTATCAGCCATGGGGGACTTCTCCTGCACTTCGGCACCGTCAGCCTGGAGGGTGCAGACACAAGGATGGGGGTTACCCTTACTGGTGCGTCTTTAAGAGCTGTTAAAGGCAACAATTAAATAAGCTAACAAATTTGAGGTGTGGTTTAGTAATTGAACATTTTAAAACAATAGCCTGCAAAGGACGTGTCTCTTTCTGGTACATTCTTTAAATTGAATTTGCCATTGTAAATAACCGACCTCCTGCAGGCTGTGAGCACATGAAACTACAGGCATGTTCCTTAGAAGCGGAGTGCTTCATGACAGAAAATGCTTTCATGTTTGTATTTCATCATTCTTCATATTTTTTGTTTTGAACATGAATAGTTCTTAAGTGCGTATTAAAACCACAAGGTAACTCTTAATATACTGTCACCTCCTCATCAGTAACCGAGTCTTACTGAGCACATGGTGGGGGTTTTTGTCAGGTAACTATGGTGATATGTGAGGCTGAGTTTTTTGTGGGTTTTGCTGGGTTTTTTGGGGGGCTGGACTCTGTCTTTTTTATCTGTGTTGAAGTCCTGGTTAATAAAAAAAAATCTTTCTTCCTAAAATAATACACATAAAATGATAAGAATAGCAGTTGATAAACACTGTGTATCACAAGCTAAAGCTAAAGCAGACTAAGCTGCAGCCCTTTGTGTTTGTATTCATATTCATGCATATGCATTTGTCTTTACATAGTATTTATGCACAAGACATTGCTACCGAGGTCAAAGTTTGGAACCAAAAAGATAACATATATCAATACAGAGTAGAATGAGGTCATAGTGGATTTGCCAAACCAGCTCTTGATCACGCTTATTTAAGCCATTCATATTCATGCTGCAAGAGTGAGATGTTAGAATCACACAATTCTTTACGTTGGAAAAGACATTTAAGTTCATGGAGTCCAACCACCATCCCAGCACTGCCCAAACCCCCACTGCCCCATGTCCCTCAGCACCACCTCTGCCCGGCTTTGAAATCCCTCCAGGGATGGGGACTCCACCACTGCCCTGGGCAGCCTCTGCCAAGGCTTCACAACCCTTTCCATGAAGAAATTTTTCATAATCTTCATCCTAAACCTCCCCTGGGGCAACTTGAGGCCGTTTCCTCTTGTCCCATTGCCTGTTCCTTGGGAGAAGGTTTCCCCTCAGCCTCCTTTTCTCCAGGCTGAACACCCCCAGCTCCCTCAGCCTCTCCTCACAAGGATTGAGCTCCAGACCCCTCACCAGCTCCGTTGCCCTTCTCTGGACACGCTCCAGCACCTCAAGGTCTTTTTTGTGGTGAGGGCCCCAAAACTGGACCCAGCCCTTGAGGTGGGGCCTCACCAGTGCCCAGTCCAGGGGGACAGTCCTGCTGGCCACACTGTTTCTGATAAAGGCCAGGATGCTGGTGGCCACCTCGGCCACCTGGGCACACTGCTGGCTCACATTCAGCTGCTGTGGGCCAACACCCCCAGGTCATTTTCCAGCCACTCTTCCCCAGCCTGGAGCATCCGTGTGATTAGTGTGACCCAAGTATTTTCCTGCTGCTCTCCTGAATTTTGCAGTTTAGCTTTTTACATGACCACACTTTTCAGATAAATGTTCTCTAACACACGTACCTCACAACCCTGTCTGGCTCATTTCTTGTGCAGCCTCTGGGGATTGTACAAGCTGAACTGCTAAAAATGAGATATCCCTCTGGTGATAGTGACTGTGATCGGAAATGATGGATACCCCAGCCAGCTGCTCCAGCTGCGAGAGCATCCCGAGCACAAGGCTCCTACCTGTGTTCTGTGGAAGGGTGAGACATCAACACATTCCCATAAAACGATTTCCTGAATGTAGGTGCGATGTGGTTTAACTTCATTATCAGATGGATCATGGTAAAGAGGTCATTTCAACAAGCTGAGCTGCTTTATTGAACACGTCTATCACGGTCAAGAACTGACTCCAAGGAGCTTGGCACCCTTCCCTCTTCAACCCACAGACCCATCCTCGCAGGCAGGATGAGCGAGCGCCCAGACATCCAGGTGGCTGAGCAGAGACAGCTCCTGTGTAATCAGCAAAATAAAAAGCAATAATTAACCTGCTGCAAGGGTTCTGTAATGCAATGGCTGCTAACACCTAATGTCTGTTTACTGAGCACAAACACATGGTGCCTTGAAGACAAATGCTTCTGTTGACACCTCACTTGGCTTTTTATCTCCTCCCCTCTGCCACCCCACGTCCCAGCTCCCTCCTCAGCCCAGCGCCCGCCTGGGGACACAGTGGGGGTTTCTGAGGGGCAGGCAGGGGTGCTGTGTCAGAGCACTGCTCACCCAGACGCAGGCAGAAACAGCAGCTCACATACAGATTGAAGCAGCAGCTCAGCCAAGCAGAAAGGTCAAGCTACCACAAAGTAAAAGTTGGGTGGTTTTTTAAAATTTACAAATTCTCGAGCAAATCTTTAAAAGTCTTACGGCTTTTCCTTTCCTCATAGTGCATTTACCATTCCAGTAACACCCACCACTGAGCTGATTGCACCTGAGCTGGAGAGGGAGGATGTGCTGAACACCTCGGACCTCAAGCTGTCCCACCTCTGGGTGACAACACTGGGGGAAAGAGAACACCTGAAAAAAACCTTTTCTGTCCCAATGCAGGAATATCTCCATCGGTACCTCCAGAGCACGTCGGTAGGACACTGGTGCTGCTGGGGGGGACATGCAATAAGGACCTGGGGCTGGGGGTACTCTGGGGAGACCAGCTCTGCCCCCCAAGGCTCTGCAGACATCGCAGGCAGGAGGAAAAGGCAGGCGCATAATCACAGGAATAATTGCTGAGGAATATCAGAAGGGGTTTGTTTGCAGAGCGTTCTCTGAATCTCACAGTAAAAGGACATAAAAAGGACAGTAATTGGCCACTTGGGATAAAGTTAATGGTAAATACTCTAATAAAAAAGAAACCCAGACTGCACTTCGAGTAGATCACTTATCATAGCATTTCTCCAATACAAAGACTTTTCCCCACACCTCTGCACTTTTATGCTTAATTTGCCAACGACTTCTACAATTACAGCACCTAAACAAACCAGAAAATAGCCTTTTGTTGCTCTGAATTAGGAAATGTGTCTCTCTAGGTGGAGAATGACTATCATTTTAAATTGCCTTCTCTGGAGATTGGTGTTCTGGGGTTTGGGGCTGGGAGCACATTTGGTTTGGGTTTTTATTTTATTTTTTGACGCAGTTGGACACAGGAACACATGCCTGGGACCTGTGGGGCCTCATCAATGGCTTTAATGAAGAAAGAAGGCTCTGCCGTGGGCTTGCAGGCAACAGAGCAGTGCTACTCTCAGTGAATGTTGAAAGGTTGGGGGGATATTTCAAAATATAATACCAGCTTAAATGCTTTCTTGAGTTTGGTTGCCAGGCAAGAGAATGAACTGTTTCGGGCACACCAAAACAGCACAGCTTGCTTTCCAGTGGCTGCCACTTCCAAAACAGCAAGAATACGATGCAGCAAAACACTGTTGGCCACACTTGAAATGTGACTATTGAGCACAGCACCTAAGTAAATTTTTGTTGCTATATTTGGTTTTTTCAAGCAAAGCTTAGAAAAATAGCCAGCAGAGATCTATGCTCTTACTTTCCCTTTTTGACATGGTTTGGGGTAACTACATATTCAACAGCAAATGTGTACGAGAAATCCATGCAGAAAAAAAAATCAGTACAAGGCCATCAAATTAATCTAATAAGGGCTAGCGCTAAAAATAACCCCATTGATTATACACCTGGAGACATTTGCAGTGCTCTATCAGATCTCCCCTGCTCGGCGTCAGATAACATGTAAAACATTATACATCAAAACTGGGTACAGAGACATGTCCTGAGACAAACTCCACAGTCTAGGATGAAGAAAAGTCATCTGCAAAACTATTATCATCCTTTTTAAGTCTTAAATTGGATGAAAGCGGTTATTTTTATTAGCACCTTGTATGTGTGGATAATCCAGCATGAATCCTATACTCAATGACTTTCACCTCTTTTTGATTTACATATTGTCTAGGGTCACTTCTCGTGAGTGCAATGATCCTTTTGAAATTATTCTCAGAATTATTTAGTTCATTTGTTGATTTTTTTTTCAAATGAAATTTAGGGGTAATCCCTCTTCCTGGGAGGTTCATGTTCAGAATTTGCAGATACAAAAATGGCCTTGTACCTTCGTGCCGTTTGACTGGAATGGCAGGAGCCCTTCCAGCGGGGTTTGTGGTGCGCACACAGCTGACGAGTGCCGTGTGTTGACTATTCATCATATTTCATCTCAGAAGATCCTGCTGTACGCTCAATAATAAAGAAGATCTACCATCTATTTACTTTTCAGGCACGGTATCTAAATCCAGGTTAACTCCAGTGAAAACAGTGGAGCTTTGGACATGTGAGATCGGGGTAAGAGACACTGGATTTAAGCAACGAAGACGGAGAGCAAATTTGCCAGAAGAAATGAAAAATGGTAAGTGCTAATTGCTGCAAATCTTAATAGAGTGTGATTAAGATACTTGCTTGCTGACTTCCCTTTGTTAGAGTGTGGATAATAATTTCTTTCTTTTTTTTATGGTGGTGGTTTTCTTTTCCGTGTTCATATTATTATGTGTGACCTATTTTCAAAACTATTATCCTTTATGTGTCATAGAAACTAAAATTGCCGTACAGGATCCTCATTTTGTACTGGTCAAATAACCCAAGAATACACTCCCTATTAAAAAGCTGTGGTCTATTATCACTTTTGTTTGTCCTCTTGAAGGAAAACCAGAAAAAGCTCCTTGGTTCTTTAACAATCTCTGCCAAAAAATAAAAACGGAGAAAATCTCATAAGATATTTGCTTCAATGTTTTAGCACCAATACATAATTATGCAGGAAAATGCCA
Organism: Calidris pugnax; assembly: GCF_001431845.1. Taxonomy (NCBI): domain Eukaryota; kingdom Metazoa; phylum Chordata; class Aves; order Charadriiformes; family Scolopacidae; genus Calidris; species Calidris pugnax. The sequence goes on along the minus strand of NW_015090768.1, from coordinate 488,539 downwards.
AAAGTAATTGCTGCCTGTTGCTGTTGCGGTGTTAAAAGGAGCACTAAAGTGACACTGTGCTTCCACCCATTTTCAGATCAGATTTGCACAGGTTCTTGAACCGTGCACTTCTAAGCTCCGTTTCTTCCTGCCAGCACTCCCACTTACAGCTAGTGACATTTATTTCCCTATTTTTGTGGGAATAAATGCAATTTATTGGAAACAGCTACACTATCAAATCAATAAGACATATGGTGCCCATCTAAATACAAATGAAGTTGTATATGTAATAATTCCTCTTGGGTTTTAGAGCTGCACTTTCGAAACGGTCGCTGCAACGCTGTAACGACACAGAAAACTGGGTATCTCACCCCAAACCGTCACTGCCCAGTTGTGTCCACTGGGATTCAGGGACTATTCTTTCCTCCCATGATATCAGCATCCTTTTCTGAGCCTGAGAAGTCCTTTCTAGTGGGGACCCCTAACATCTCCTTGACCAACCCTGCAGCTGCTGCCCACAGCCCCGGAGCAGGACAGCAGGGACTGCCCCGAGCCTGCCCGGGGGCAGCAGGGGGAGAGGAAAATGCCCTTTCTCTGAGAAAACTTTCCTGGGTGTTTCAAATACAGGGGGGTTGCTACTAGATGCACAAAATAAATACTGTCCTGCACACATTTATTTATACCTTTTCCCCTATCATTTATATCTACATTATTTGTATTACTTATCCAATTTATATATTGTATTATTTATATTTTTTATATCATTACACTATTCATTACATTTAGCTCAGCTTTTATCAGCCCATACATAATGTAGATATTAATGATTTTCACCTCCTCCTAGTACTTGGGGGACTGAAAATCACTGATCAAGGTCTCTTCTTACTTCAGCTCTTGCTTCATATACATGCACATGTTTATATATGGCTGAAATCATATATATGCAGATAATAAAAAGCCTTTCTTAAATCCTTATTAATTCAAATGTCTTTAGATTTAAATGGATGGTACATAGGAGAATCCATTGTCCAAATGCCTGTGAGTAATAACGACATTTTCCTATTTCTGCCTGAAGGACCAATGGCCAAGGGTACTTTTAGGCTCCAGGAAACCAAAGAGAGATCTGGACAGGTAAGTGACACCCAGCTGCTGACACAACTAAATCAAAGCACACGCACAGCATCTGTGTGCTCCCTCTCAACACTTACGGCATCTGGAGTTTGTCTGGAGACTTTTCTTGCACCAAAAGAAGGCAAAATCACTGGTGCAAAAATTCCCTGCCAATTCCCCCCACAGCTCCCCTGCCCAGGGGGCTGCTCTCCTCTCAGCTGCCAGCAGCCATGGGCTAAAAGCCTGCAGACACTAATGGAGTCTTCTGCCTGTTAGTTAATCCTTGCATAAGTACCAGCCTGTGTTACATCCATTTCTTTTGCTGAAATGAAGCAAAACCAAGCTATTTGCAACTGTGCACCAGTGACTTCTGAACTTAGTGTGTAATGTGAGGGAAAAAGGGTTTGGAAACCTCTTCTGGAGACGCTGCTGGATGTGAATTCTGCATCACACATGGATGGGGCAGCTGGCACGAAATAGCCATCAGGTGTGAATGCTTGGAAAGTACTGCCTGAAAGATCATATTTTATGTTTAATTGAAGAGTTGAATTGAAATAAGACAGAAAAGGTATTTCTGACACTCAGGGAATTGAAAATGTAATTGAGCTTAACTGATGTGATATTGATGACCTTCTTATCTCTCGTCAGACAAATGGTAGCGCCCCTTGACCCAACAGAAGTGGGAATTCCAGAAATGGTGAGGGATGTGTGGATACGTGCTGATTTACGTGACTATGACTGTCTGCTCTGACGGTGTTCAAAGTCACGTCTTTATAAGAAGACAGTAAGAACCTATGTCAAAACAGGGAGGTGAGAGATCAATAAGTATTTAAATTAGATGAGATGCTAATCAAAGGCAGGAAGGCTGGTGACATTTACCCAGGCAAACCTGGGGAACTCGGGGAAGCAATCACTTACGTTAGTGATTATCTTCAAGAGCTCACGGGCGTCCCCGCGGACTGCGAAAGGTACAAGAGTATTTATTTTTAAAAAGAGGGACGAGGGGAAGTACAAACCAGTCAATCCATGTTCAGCGCCTACAAACACAGCGAATCAAAGCACGGAGCAGGCCATTTGCTGGCAGCCGGTGGTAATAAATAGAGCTGGCTGCAGTGATTTTCAGTTTCACACCCATTTCGGGGCTTTACTGCTGGTGTCAGTCGGGAATGATAGGTGGGCTTACCCAGAAGAATAAGAAAGAGACAGAGCAATATCATAAACACTGGCATCTGCCTCTTCACTGCAGGCAGTGCACTTGCCGACTGAAGGAGTTATTGCAGTCAGAGCTTTCTTCCACTTCTTTGGGACTTTCAGAAGTCTAGCACGTTTGGGTAAATTTTACAATCTTCTGTGTTTGTTCATCGTGGCACACATGTATTTTATAAATACATTTGGGATAATGTGCTGCTCAGAAGCATTTTGCATCAAGTACCTCTGAGAATAAATGGAAATTCTATAGGATTTCCCTGGCTGGACACCCCATACTTATCCTGGTTTGTGGAAATTCTATAGGATTTCCCTGGCTGGACCCCCCCATACTTATCCTGGTTCACTGAGGGCCCAGACTGGAAAACTCTTTCAGCTCAGGCTAAATTTGGGACCTTGCTCCCATTTCAAGAAGCCACATTGCTGCCAGAGCTGAGCATTTGTTCCTGCTTGGGTGCTGCCTCCCTCTGAGCCTGACTGGACCCCGGCTGTTGGGATGCAGGATGCTCCTGGGATTGGGTGTTGGAAGGAGGTACAGCCATCCGACAGTAACATCAGATGGACAAGCCACGGGGCAAAAATAGGCTTTTAGCAAGAAAAATGGGGTTATATGAGACTGGAGGACTTCAATATGCTTTGATAGACTTGGAACCCCGGTGTTGGTTCCTCCAGCTCATGAGACTTTTCCGTCTCAAACCAGGGTTTTTTGGACTGGAGGCTGAAGGAGGCTGCTGGGTCTGTCTAAACAGCCCCCAAGCTTTCACCAGACCATCAGAGGCCATTCTGCGTCTCAGACTAAACGCAGTTTGCTTTCCTAGTGAGACACCTACACCACGACATGCATATTAGATACTCAAGAAGAACATTCAATGAATTTCTTTGATGTACTGTCTTCAAAGTCTTTTACCATCAGACCTTCATATGTACATAAAGATTTATTTATTCCTTTTGGGGTGGAAAAGGAAGGAAGACGTGAGCTGACTTTGGGTTTGACTCCTTCAACACCAAAATTCCTTTCTCTGACAGCGCTGCACTCAGAGCTCTGCCTGTTTTCCCCTGTCCCACTGGGGAGCTGGCAAAGGAAATAGAATACCTTAGTAGGGTGTCACCAAAATTATTAAAAAGTCATATTTGAAGTTTTCTTGTTCTGAGAACATCAGAGCATCAGTAATTGACTGAAAGAATCTGGAAACTTAAACAGACTATAAAAACAACCTGTTCTACGTACACCAAATTGCTCAAACAGCAGCTTGTGTTTTCTCGAACCTGAATCTTTCCTCTCCCCTCTCTCTTGCACCCCTCTCCCTCTTCACTCTAGACTTCCAGAAGCGGGAGGTGGATTTCACTTTTTGACAGTTAAATTATTCAGCGAGAGCTGAAGACCCCGTGCTGTCACGGGGTGTTACTCTTGGTCGCGTCACAGCTCGCGCCCGGCACGGCTCCGCGGGAGCTGTAAGTAGGTCGTGCAGAACCTCCCCACAGGCACTCCCAGCTCCTCCTGCCCTGGGAGGAGATCTGCGCTTGCAAATTTCATTATAGATCGTCCCAGTAACATTGTTCTTCAAGGCTTTGATCAGCTTGAAACTCCAAAGCCAGATGATGAACTCGGATAATACCGCACCGGCGTTTCACTCCTGCACCACATTGTCACTCCTCTGCTCGACACCTTCAGGCAAGGGGAGCAGCTCAACACAAGAGGAGCCAAGGAAGAAAAAGTAAAAATATTAGCAAAGCAAAAGCTCATTTCGAAAATTCTCATATAGAAAAATACTGAGTGAAAAAGACATTGTGTTTATAAGATTTTGAAAGTTTTATAAACTTAACGCTCAGCTTAGATGCACAAGTGACATCAAGGAGGACACTGGGATGGACATCCCTCTGCAGTGTGTCCACTTCGCACAGAACATGCTGAGTGAAGCAGCTCAGCACTAAATGCAAACATCCAGCCCCTTCACATCTGGCTGAAACAGGACGTTACTTACTTTTTATTAAAGTGCAATTAAGTTTTATTTCGTCTTTCTAAATCACTTTCCGCTCTCTCCAAAGTGCTAAGTTTTGCTTTGTTCCTAACTGTGATTCCCCCGAATAAAACTGGAGGGAAATGAGTTTGCATTTAATTAAAGCAGATCTGGCTTTATCCTGCTGGGGTTATTGCCCTGGAAAGATGCTCACGTCTAAGCTGAAACGTTCCGAGCTGTACGTAGGTCCTGTAAAAGCCCATTAATCAAAAAGCTGAGCAGGCGCAGCTGTGAGGGCTCCTCACGCATTTTGGGCTAAAAGAGTTTCTGCAGGAGCCTGGCCCTTCCACCAATTAGCCAAGATTTGTAACATTCCAGAAGCAGCATTTTAAAAATCAACAGGTTCCATTTTCCAACCTGCTTACATACAAAGGTTGTATAAAATTGCTACTAAAAATTAGCTAAAAACTTAACAGTGCACTTCTAAAAACCTCCTGCTATGGAAGATGTTTTGCCAGGTGATTCCAGATACTTTTTAATAAGCAAGGATCTCAACCAGAGAGGAGTCGACTTTTTGCAGCCCTGCTACCAAGTGACTTTGCATAATAGCAGCGTGAATTTATTTTGCAAAGCACCAAGTTTTGGGAGAAGCAAATGGCTGGCATGTTTGCATTAGGAGGTTATTGATCCATGAACAGTTGTGGCTGCTCATTATTGTGACGGCAGAACACTGGTGTCTGTTTAATGCTGTCCCTTTACATCATTTTAACATATATTTTATATATAGTTATCCCAAAGTATAGTCACATATTACCACCCTGAAAGCTCTTTATTTTAAGCAATCATATAAGTACTGGATGTTTTCAAATTGCACTGCTCTCCTCCAATCTTGTTTTCATAATGAAATTTATTTAAGTCTAATACAGGCGTAATGTGGAGGAATGTATCTTCTGCACCTCAGAATGAATGTTAAAAATGTAAATTCATTATTTCTCCTTTGGTAGATCTCCTTTTTATCTCCGTTCTATAGACATTAGAGTAATATTTTTCTCCTGAATACACTGATGAGGATCCAAAACTAATTTTCACAAAAATGAGAACTCCTTAAAAACATGCTCTTATCATATCGTGCAGGCTCTTCCAGCTGTACCAGTGTTCTTCACTTTCATCTCAGCTTTAATTTTTAAGTAGGTCTTTTTTATTATTTTTTTTTTAGCGTTTCTCTCCCTCTGCAGCAGCGAGGCCCAGGTCTGTCCCCCCCCACCCCCGGCACAGCCCCTCAGGAAGGTGCACTCAGGGGTTCCTTTGCAGGGGTGGAAGGGAACAGTTCACTTTCATCTCAGCTTTAATTTTTAAGTGGGTCTTTTTTATTATTTTTTTTTTAGCGTTTCTCTCCCTCTGCAGCAGCGAGGCCCAGGTCTGTCCCCCCCCACCCCCGGCACAGCCCCTCAGGAAGGTGCACTCAGGGGTTCCTTTGCAGGGGTGGAAGGGAACAGTGGAAGGCATCAGCCCAGGAAAACTCTGGGAATTCCCCCCTCTCCCTCCTTCCATTCCTGCTTCGAGACAAAGGGAAATCAGACATATTTTTTTTTTTTTAGCATTTCTCTCCCTCTGCAGCAGCGAGGGCCAGGTCTGTCCCCCCCCCACCCCCGGCACAGCCCCTGAAGGTGCACTCAGGGGGCTCCTTTGCACGGGTGGAAGGGAACACTGGAAGGCATCAGCCCAGGAAAACTCTGGGAATTCCCCCCTCTCCCTCCTTCCATTCCTGCTTCGAGACAAAGGGAAATCAGACATTTAAGGGGAATTGGTTGTGCTTGGGCAGCAGCTCTGCCATTCACTGCTCACTCCCACTCACCCATTCATGGCTGCAGCCCTTCCCCAGAGCCAATAAATCCTTTGCCGTGAGGTCTGCACTTAGTATTTGGGCTTAATCACTTCCAAAGAAACCTTTTCAGTCTTCAGAAAGTTTGCATTCTTAAACAGAAGCACCAAAATCTCCAAAACCCCAGTCCTAAAATAATTGTAGTTTTAAAACAGATCGGTGTAGTTTTACTCTTGCCATGGCTGGCTCTTTTTGCATTTCTGTATGGAAAAATGAAGATGAACTCCAATAGAGCAGTTATTCTGAGAGCTGTTATCACAACATTGATTAACCTATACTACTTTGTTTGAACAATAAGTTCTGGAGAGAGTGAGGTCTGCACTTAGTATTTGGGCTTAATCACTTCCAAAGAAACCTTTTCAGTCTTCAGAAAGTTTGCATTCTTAAACAGAAGCACCAAAATCTCCAAAACCCCAGTCCTAAAATAATTGTAGTTTTAAAACAGATCGGTGTAGTTTTACTCTTGCCATGGCTGGCTCTTTTTGCATTTCTGTATGGAAAAATGAAGATGAACTCCGATAGAGCAGTTATCCTGAGAGCTTTTATAACAAAATTGATTAACCTATACCACTTTGTTTGAACAATAAGTTCTGAGAGAGAAAAAAAAATACATTTTTCCTCATTCTTAATCCATGAAAAAGTTATTAGACATTTATTTCTCAATTGGCATAGTAAAAATCAATACCTGTTTTGCAAAGGTATGTGTAATTTGCTTTAAGAATTTGTGCTTGTGTGATCTTCAAGTACGATGAGTTGTTGGGTAATTATTTGTTTCTAAGCTTTTATAGATTCTCCTTCCTTGTCCATGATTTTACATTGCTGTAACTTTTCCTGAACTACAGAGGTGGTTCCTGATTTCCAGCACTGGTTGGTCAAAGGAAAATTAAGATGCCACTCTGTCCATCAGCAGGGCCATCGCTGGGGAACAGGTCAGCTGCTGCCGACTCCATCCTCGTGCCAATGTCTTCAGAGCAGGGGCATTTGGTTCTCAGCCTTTTGCAGCCAGAAACCACTTTCCTTGAACAACAGGAGGGCACAGAATAAGGGAAACTAAACAAGTAAACAACTTAAGGGCAGAGAATTTGCATGGGAGCATAGGGCAGGCTGAGTAAAATAAAAGCCCTTTCCTTATACACCCTTTCCCTAGATAAATACCTTTAGGGATGTTCTGAGATTTTTCTTTTGCTTTTTTTTACACTTCTTTCCTAGTTTCCTCTAGGAAGTTCAAGAGTGCCACGAGACCACCTGCTATATCCCATTCGTAGCCAATTTGATATCATGAATCATTGAATCAGGTAATATAATGTAATAATAAGCAGGTTGGACCGCAGCGTTTATTTAGCTGATGTTCTCTTAAATGAGTTCATGCTGAAACAGAATCCTCCAGTCAGTTTGTTCCACTTACCCCACTGTTCAGGGGCAAACTAGGAAAAAGAAGGAAAAAATGAGAGCTGAGACAAGCACCGCTACACGCCTGAAACCTGCTCGGCCATATGAAGAGATATTAAAAGAATACAGATATCTGAGCACATTTTGCTAAAGAAGGCAGCCTTAATTTTAGCTGGCTGGCAGATGGGGTTTCTCATTAGCCTGTCTTTTCATCTTATTTCATGCAATTAAGTAGGCTCGGGAGGGACCCTACGGGACTGGCCATCTTCCAAAGGCGCGCACAGCCCAGCCTGCACAGCTTCCCGCTCCCCAGTCCCCAGCCCTTTCCCAAGGAGCTGTTTTTCTCGACATACGGAGCAGAATGAGGGGTTTTTCTGCGTGGATGGGGCTTGCAGGACCGCGGTGCTTGCTGGCTGCACGGACTGCCAGACCACTCTGCCATGGCAGCACTGTCCCCTGGGCAGGAGCAAGGGCAGCGGGATGTGTCAGACAGAGAGCATACGTGGCAGGGCTGGCGGTGGAGATCTGAGAGGAACGGGGTGTGTTACACCCTTTTTCAGCTCTTTCTGGAGCATCAGAGCCCCTGCCAAGATGAGAGGACATCTCGGTCAAACGCTTCCCAGGAACAGCCTGATCCAACAGAAAAATCTCAGTAGATCCATAATTCCTGGATGTACCTGCTGTTTGTAGACGGTGTGTTCAACGTCCTGGGAAAGGCCACTCTGACAGCACAGGGACATGCTCTAATGTTGCCCCTGCGCTGAGCAGTGTCACCCTGCCCCTCCATGGCACTCACCCTGCTGAGCCCAGGGCTCAGCCCTGGCACGAGACAGGGGACAGGAATGTTGCCTCCAGGGGTGCACCAGTGGCAGAGCTCCCTTGGCTCCCAGTGCACCCCAGGAGGGAGCAACAGGAGGTGGGAGCATGGTGCCAGGGAGGCAGCGGGACAGAGGATGCAGGTGGGCAACACACCCTGGGTACCAGCATCTCCCTACCTCATCCCCCCAAGTCCCAGGAGATGTGAGTGGGCAGCACTCCCTGGTACCAGCATCCCCCCTGCTCTCCATCCCCCCAGGTCCCAGGGGATGCCTGTGGGCAACACGTCATGGGTACCAGCATCCCTCCTCTCCATCCCCCCTCTCCATCCCCCCAGGTCCCAGGGGACACAGATGGCCAGCACGCCCTGGGTACCAGCATCTCCCCGCTTCGTCCACCCGGGTCCCAGGGGATGCAGGTGAGCAGCACTCCCCGGGTCCCAGCATCTCCCCTGCCCTTCATCCCCCCATGTTCCCCCCCTCCCTCCCCACCCCGGGTTCCCCTTCCCTTGCACCCGAGCCCTGCTGGACCCGCAGCTCTCCATCAGGCAAAGCCATCGTGTCACTCTCTCGTGTCGGGGCCGCTCCTGAAGGCTCTTATCGATGGGAGTAATTTCAGTGTTCAAAGGGACTATTGCTATGAATAAAACCTGCTCCTCAGGATTTATAGGACAGGCCCCATATTTTGCAGTCCATTGATTCAGTATTATTCCTTTGTTCCCATAGAAACGGGGGGATTTTAAGGAGTAGTTTGAAGCTAAGACAATGAAAATAAAACAAAACTAAACCCTATCAAACCTTTGTATATACATGATTCGGGGAAGAAAATAAAATCCTTGACTTCTTTCTGCAGCCTGTGAAGCAGAGTAATTTAGTTGGGGGAAAAAAACCAAACCAAAAAACTCCACCCTCTCATAGATGTGATCCTTTTGAATTGTTTGCTTTTTTTTTCTGAGGCAATTTCAGCAAAATGCTTAGCAACACATATAGAAGGAAGCTGCTAAATCTTTGTATTAATTCTAAAAACCTCCATTTCTTATTAAGTCACAAGAGATAGCTCTTACTTTGTTTCCAGCAAAAGGTAATTTGTGCTTTATTTTATTTAGAATGTTGCCCACCGTGCTGGAGAAGAGAGATTTCTTAATTGCTTTGTTGCAAAAACAATTTATGTGGGTTTTTTAATGAGTTTAATTTTCTTTAAAGTTTTCCATATATAAATGTGGCAGCATTTTGAAACCAAATAAATTATCCACGTAGCTGCCTCAGTTCTCCCATCATTAAACCAGACACTTGAAGATGCTACCTCCACAAGGCTCATTGTATGGAAAATATGTGTACAGAGAAGGAGTTTGAGTTGGCGTTTAAAAAAAACCCACCACAATAAGCAAGAGAGAAAAGGAGGGAGATTATTACCTGTATCCAAGAAGCTGTCCTCCTACTGCAGAGCTGGGGGCTGAAGCCAAACATGGTGAGCTGCAGCCCAGGGAGGAGGTTTTGAGAAGATGCAAAATGTTGGATGATGCAAAAAACAAATCACTCTGTGCTTTTGCTCAAACCCACCTTTAAAGCAACTGATATAACAGATGGTAGGCTGGGGTGAAGCACAGGGAAAATGAATCTTGGTGGCCTGTATCTGTGTTTTCTTCCATTGCCATGAGCAAGGTCAATGGCATCCAGTGAGAATCTGGCCAGATTATGGCAGAAAAATAAATAAGCCATTGGTATGGGACTCAGTTTACAACCCAGAGGGTAACGGCTGCCAAAAACAGGGGAGCCACTGCCTGAGCACGGGACTACCCTGGCCGGTCTGTGTTTGACTCTGTACGGATATCAGCTTGCCTAGTAATTAACTAAATATTTGTGGTTAGCACATTTAAAGATGGTGCCCCGTCTGCGGTTTTCCCCGCCATCAGCACTCTGCTCGGGGAAATATGTGCTCCACAAGCACGGTTTGTGTGAGAAGGAACACACTGCCTGCCGGGAGTGGGGAGCGGTGGGGACCGGCGGTGATGGGGCAGTGAATGAGGGGACATCTCCCAGCAGGATGTGGGGACCACGCTCCCCTTCCCAGTCAAGCTGGGCAAGACCTTCAGGGATGCTCTAACTTCTGCAGAACATCAGTGGAAGAAAGACATGAGAAACTGCTACCACTGAAATTAGGCTCGGGTGGAAGACAACCTCTCTCGTGGTTCACCAGGTTCACTCTGATGAAAACAGAGACGAGGCTCATCACAAAAAGAGGAAAAATGAGCCCCGAAGTGGCTGAGGATAGTATAAAATGAATGACTGCAAAACAGGAGAGAGAATGGCACTCCCGAGTCTCAGTCAAGGGGCTGGGAGAATGTGGTCAAATCTCTTATTTTGGTTGAGGCACCATCCCTGGAGGTATTCAAAAGAAGGGTTGATATAGTGTTTAGTGACATGGTTTAGTGATGTGTTTTTTTGGTTTTGTCAGACTTAGGTCGATGGTTGGACTAGATGATCTTAAAGGTCCCTTCCAACCTGAACAATTCTATGATACTATGATTCTGTGATTCTGCAGTGCCTGGGGGTATGTAGTCAAGGACAGAAATGCACCTTCTGCTGCAGTCTGTTCACATAAACAATACTTGTAATCTACGGTGTCAGCTGGAAAGGGATAGGTAAAGACCAAGAAGTAATTCCAACGTTTTAGGGAAAGGTTACGATGGACTAAAGGAGGAACATTTATAATACACCTGTGTTAAAACCCAGCACTGACAGAAATGCATAAAGCTAACGGTAGTGATGAGTGAGAGGTGATGAATCCTGCGGCTGGATTAAAACACCGTACACCAAGAATGAAACATGAAGAACTTTTGCTGTCCATGCAGGTCTGAGTGATCTCCTGCCACAGACATGCAGGAGAAATGCCTGCGGGAGGATGAGGATGGAGTCATCCCTCCTGGCCCCAGGCATAGAGCAGCAGGACAAGGAACCTGCGGGTCTCCCTGGAGTCTCCCCACCAGCACCAGGGTCTGTTGGGGACACCAGATGTGTGCGCCACTCCTGGTCTGCGCCCGAGTCTGGCTGGACCAGACAATCTCCAGAGGTTCGTGATGTGTCACCCCAGTCTGGACCCCAAACTCTCAGCGCCCCAAGAGCACAACAAATAGGCCATAATGTCCATGTCGCCCCTATCCAGGTCCCAGACACCCACTTCAGCCCAGGATGGGACCCTTGGTCCTGCCTGAGCTCCCTCCACCATCCCATCCTGAGCCAGGACCTTCCCCATCACTTGCCTGGTTATCCCACCAGTCAGCCCTGCCTGGTCCCCACAAGGGCAGCAGTAGCAAAGGCTCTGAATAGGTCATGGCTGGATGAAATTTTGGAGAGGCTTCAGGATGAACAAGTGACCCCAGCAGAAACATCAACAACTGTCTTAATTTCCTCACCTGGCCGATGACCACAAGCTCTCAAAGGTGCAAGAACTCGCCATGAAATACATGCACCGTTCTCGTTTGTAAGCTGCAGGCGATAGTGGTTAATTTACATGATATATAAGTTTTAGCGATAAAAAATTCATGAAGCAAGGGTTGAATCCCTCCACTGCCAAGCAAATGGGAACATTTCCACCACCGCAGGCTAATGACTAATTTATACACAAGTACTGGGAGAGCAGACAAAAAGTCCTGTTTATTGTCTAGACAGGAGCCGGTTCCACCTTCCTTGCCCTAAAGAGCATTGCCATTTCTAAAAGCTGAGCAAAACCCATCAATAATTCTTCGGGAAAAGCATTAAAATTAACCTGCCAATCCAGTTACACCAGACAGGAAGGGCTTGGAAGGGAGGTTTAGCCATATGCAGTCAGGTACTGCCTTACAACTTCAGGTATAAAGTTTACAATGACCCTATCACAACCCCAAAACCATGTAAAAACCTAAAAGCTGTCTCTAAAAAGAAGAGAGGTTTGTGACAAGAGGAGTTACTGTCATATCTTGCTCCTCTCCAGCCCCGCGGATGGTGTGGGAGATGTTTTGACAGTCTTGACCTCTCCCTGCTCTTCCCTCTGTGGTGTTGGGGTGGCTGTGAGCCCAGCTCGTGCTCCATTTCCCCTCCCAATGGGGAGGGCTCCACTGGGAATCCTTTCTCCATTCCCAGAACTGGGGGCAGATGTGTCTTCTCAAAAGATTCGCTCAAGTGGACTAGAAGAACTTTTCACTTGCCATTGGAAACCTGGTGCCTGCAAAAACTACACATGGCAGCGGGAACTCTTGGTCAAATAACATAGCTTTTAGGTCAAGTTGCTGGCTGCCTTCCTAGAGACCTCTCATTCAAGCACTGACCAGTGTCTGCTTAATTTGTACCATTTGCAAAATTCACAGCCTGAATTATAAACATAGAACTCTGACTGAAAATACACATTTCATAATTGTTTTGAGCTTGGGCATTTCTGGTCTAGAGGAAATATGCAGAACTCTCATTAAAATATTGTTTGGGTAAAAAGCCAGAAGACTTCACTTTGGAAAGGGACGGGGAAAAGGGAATTAGAACGGTGTTTATTAGACTAAAAGCCACACTTTCTACCCACATTTTCCCAAGAAGCCCCCCACAAAGGAGGATGCCACCAGAGCTGTGGCACATTGCTCAGGCCAACCAGCAGCCACCCCTTCCAGTTATCCAGACACAGCGGTCCCTGGGGCACACGTGGTGTTTGGGATCATGGCTTGGAACAGGATAAAAGGACCCTTCGCCTGGAGGGGAAGGCAACCAAAAGGGAGCAAGTCACAGCTTCTCATCTCTCCTCCAGGGCAGCCAAACCTTTCAGTGGTAAATCATCAGGAACGAGGGGTTCCTCTTGAGCTGCTGCTTCCGAACACCGGCACCAACCCACACCTTCCTGAGAACCAGGGAGCTCTGACTGCTGACTCCTCGCGTCCTCCTGGATATGCCACCTCCATGAGATGACAGCTCTAAGAGTGGTGTGACAGTGACAGCTAATTAGTGCTGTATGACACTGTAACGGTGTCACTCCTGAAAGTACCGCTGTCCACAATGATGAATGAACATGGTGGCTCTTGTACGGCGAGAGCCTGAACAATGACAGGGTGGTGGTGGAGCAGGTCACCTCCCATTAGATGCTCTGGTGCTCGTTATGTTCAGCAGTACCTCACAGTTTCAGAACAGTCAGGATGGTTTTTTCATTCATCATAAATAAAGTTCAAAAGCCGTGGAGTTCACCGGCCTGCCCAGGACAGCTATGGGCACCACCAGACATTTCACTTGTCAGGCTGTCACCCTCAAAGTGCTTTTTCTGCATAACAATCCTACAGCTGGAGAAATGCTGCTTCCTAAGCGTCTATTTCCAGATGAGATGTTGTTGCTTATGTTTATGTCCACAATGTGTACCTGGAAATTAAGAGATATTCACCGGAGTGAGATCTCTGGTGACCATCGAGTGCGTGATGCTGCCAGCGCATCTCCCTTACGTTTGGTTTGCTCTTGGCATGAGCAGTAACTGTGATTTTGATTCATTTCTTACATGGGGTCTGGTGATTCGCCTGGATTTCCTTTCAGTCCCAATAATCCTGCATGTTGTGCTCCCGAACACGCGCTGAGCAGTCAGCAGGGGCTCTGCCTGACAGGGACACCGTGTTTTGCCCACACATCGAAGCCTCACGGGTTACAAGCTCATACATTTGTGGACATGTGAGTCCTGTGTTGCAGAGAAATCCCCTCCTCAGTCAGTGGGGTGGCAGTGGGGCCACCGAGGCCACCCCTCTCTTCCTCTCGATGGCAGACAGCAATGCCACGGCTCCTCTCCAGCCCTCCAGCCACTGCCAGGCAAAAGGCACTCAGAAAAAAACTCCAAATGCAGACAAATAAACAATTTTATTTCCAGTCCGAGCAATGTGTCAGGCTGCAGCTGGTGGCAGGCTCAGTGCCACAGATGCTGCAGTGATGACCAAGAAAATAAAGAAAACAAGGGCATCCCAGGCTCCTCGTGTTATTTCCCCTCCCCAGTTTGCAGCCACACACCAGTTGCACAGACGTGTCCTCCAGGCTGGGGCAGTGGTGGGATCTGCTGAGAGCTTGGCTGGGCAGAGCGGGATGCCTGGGAAGGGCTGGGATGCCTGGGAAGGGCTGGGATGCAGCCACCAGCATCCCCACTGCTGGGGTCCCAAAGGGCTGGGATGTGGCCCTGGGCATCCCCACCACCGAGCCCACCGTGCCCCTGCTCCCCTCCAGACCCCCCATCCCCTCCAGCCCCACCAAGGACCACGCCGCTGGCAGCCCCATCGCTCCCCCAAAGAGCAAATGCTTTTATATCTCTTCCTTTGTGAGCTAATAATGGGGTTTTTTTTAATTGAAACATGTTGGGCTTCTCCTTCTTTCTTCTTGTTTCAAATAAGTTCTGCCTCTGCCAGCAAAATAAGAGCCTGTGTTGCTGGGTTGGGTTTTTTGGGTAGGTTTTTTTTTTCAGAAAATGCGAGGGGTTTTTTCTTGCTCTTTTTTTTTTGCAAGATTTCAGCTCTTTGACTTTAGAAAAGAAATCATTGTGGGAAAGTATTTCTTGAAATGATGACAGAAGCAAAATTATATTCCTTTGTAGAAAACAGGGACATTTGAAGACAGGCTTAACGTCTATGGTCTTTGTTCCGGGAAGTGTGAATTCTCAGGCTCCTGGACCATTAATCCTTCCCCGTTCTTAGTTTTTGAAGATGAACATTGCAGAGAATGAGGCATTGTGCTTGAAAGGTCTTTTCAGAGAATACCTTTTTGCTCCACAATATGTTGCAGTTCTCCGATAATTTGCAGGATAACTTGGCAATTTGTGGCATTTCCTCATAAATATTTATTTTCCTGAGGCATGCTGGTGTGAACGGGCTCCCAGGGCTGCTGCCAGGCTGGTTGCCATGGGCCCGCTCTCACCAGCACCCACTGGGCTCCTTCCCAACGACTTTGTTCCACTGGGGGATGCCCCATCTGTAGCCACAGGGCTGGCAGCCCAGTGGCCAGGCCCGGGGGATGTCCTTCTCCCCGTACAAGCCCAGTCTCCTGAGAGTGCAACCAGCTCCCCCTGCTCGGCATCGGTCGTCTTTTCCTCTGTAAATATTAGTCTGGCATTTGTTTTCCTCTCCATTGCTGGCTCAAACACTTCTTCCTACAAGTTTTCCAAATCTATCATGAGGTTCAGAAACTTAATTTGCAGACTCCCCCAGCACCTTAGCACGAACAGCAGATGAAACTAAATAATGTTTTCCACATATTTTCTTTATCAAGTGCTGCTCTTAGAGCAACTTTAAAAATTCTTCAAATACATCTACTTTAAGCTAGATCTTGAAGAGGTCACTGATATTTCATGACTTCCGAGTCAGCTTCAAGTTTAGTTTCTCCTGCTCCTCATTTCTGCTGGATCTGCTTGGCTTCTCACAATAATTCTATCCTCATATATTAATCCCTGATTTTTAAAATATTTATTCTGTCTTCAGTGTACTACCCATCAATATTTTTAGATGACACCTCCTTTCTCCGGAGACGCCACCCAGGTGGCGTAGATATTTTGAGATAAAAGTCATCCTTTGCTCAAATAGTTTCAGGGCTTCCATGCCTACAGCTTCCTCACCATGTTAAAATTATGATGAAACCATAATATCAACATGAAGATTTCCCCCATGTCTATTAGAAGCATCCCTGTTCCTTCACTTAGAATGTTCTTGTGTGATCTGGTTACACCTTTGTCCTCATTTTCTTTTTTCATTGGAAGATTTAAGACACATTTTCCATTCAGAAGAACTGTAATGTTGTGTTTTATTATGGAAGATTGCATATTTTCACAGTTGCCTTCTTCACCCGCCTGTGCTCCACTGATTTCAAATATTTTCTCCAAATAAAATAATTTCCAAAGCTTCCCATGCAGAGTTTACCCAGAGTGACCAGAAACACATTGGGGGATGCACCCGCTCAGGCTGATGGCTCTGCAAGGCTCGCAGCCAAAAAAAGCCTTGTGGGGTTTTTCCCTTTGCCCCATATAACAAGGGGAAATGCCAAAATCCCAGGCAGATTTACAAGGGGAAGGAAGGTAAATGCCAGGTGAGCACACGCCTGAGGAGCTCTTCTGCCCGGCACTGGGGCAGGGCACTGGTGGCTTGTGCTCTCTCTCACAGCATCACAGAATGCTTTGGGGTTGGAAGGGACCTCTGGAGATCATCTCCTCCAACCCCCTGCCAGAGCAGGGCCACCCAGAGCAGGTTGCACAGGAACGTGTCCAGGTGGGTTTGAATGTCTCCAGAGAAGGAGACTCCACCACTTCCCTGGGCAGCCTCTGCCAGGGCTCTGCCACCCTCACAGCAAAGAAGTTCCTCCTCATGTTTAGGTGGAACTTCTTATATTCAAGAACATTGAATATAAGAACAACACTTCTGTTGTCACAAAGCTCCCCATCACCCCCAGCGAGGGAAGGACCTCCATGACAAGCCCACAGCATGGACCGCACAGGAAAAACCGGCAGGTTTTGTTGCCCAGCCAGCGCTCTCACATGGTTTGTGTTACTGCCCAAAGTACATTCACACCAGACTGTGACACGTGTGGAAGTGTGAAGCCGAGGACCACTCAGTGCTGTGAAGTTTCCCACTTCATCAGTTACAGAAGCGTCTCAGCAAACCTTGTGCTGTGAACACTCAGCCTTCGATCGCGCTCACAGTTTCTCAGCTCTTAAGTGGTGTGGGGAGGTCTCAGCGAGGGTGTGCTGAGCGGGGGCCGGCAGCCCCCTCACCCTGGGGGTGTGTGTAGGTGTGTGTACATGTGGGTGTCCACGTGCATCACCCCACGAGGGCTGGTTCCTGCCAATGCTGCCCATGGGCCAGGCTGTGCATCTGCCTCTTAAGGAGACCTACGTTAGGTCGTCCTTCTCCACTACTGCCAGTCCCACCAAGCCTCTGGGAGGGACAGTCCAAGCTGTAGGCTCCCAAAACACCACATGTGATACCTAAAGCAAATAGGAAATGTAGGAATAGCAACAAAAAAGTGCAAAACAAAAAGCAAAGTCCCTTCTACAGAGCTGCTTGGAACATCCCTGATGAAACGGTTTCCATCAAATGTGTTGCTTTATCAAAGCCAACAAGTTCCATTGCTGCCTGGGATAGCTGGCGGAATTTGTGAGCAAGCATTACGTGTCTCCACTCGCTACAAAGAAAGATAATTGAGACACGTGACCGATATAAAGCAGAAAAGGATGCTTACAGAAGACTCAAAACCGCTCCTGGAATAGTCATGCCACTTCATTGTATAAACCAAGGTATCGGCAGCGAGACGGCAGCCTCCCTGGGCCATTGGTTTCGAGATGGAGAAGGCTCCCTCAAAAGGAATTTCAGAGCCCCTGGGCAAGCTGCCGGTTCATATATTTTATTCAGTTTTCATTCTAATGTGAAATTACAACAAAGTCCAAAACCTTGAAAGTTTTAGCAAAATAAAACTGTTGTGTCTTGCAGCTCCGTGCAATGCAGATGGACACACATGGAGAGCACCTTCCAGATCCTGAAGTTTCCCAGTTTCAGTCTCTCAGCCCAAACACCGGACTGATTTCAGGTTTCACATGCAGCACTAAAAGCTGAAGATTTTTCCCCAGCCTTTCCCTGCGTTCCAATGAACTGCCTCAAGGTCCCAGGTGCAATGAGAGAAAATGATGACAGTTGATGTCAAACCCATATCAAATCTTCTTGTGTAATTATAAATAAAAGGTATCTCCCCCTGGTTGCAACCCCTGGATGCCGGGGAAGTTGGCCACGAAAGGAAACCCCTGCCACAATGCCAGTAGGTGGGGGTGCTGGACACAACGAAGCTGGTTTTTGGGGTGGAATCCATATCTTGGTGTTATAATGGGAAACGCAACCATCAGTTTGTGTTTCTTCAGAATGTGGAAACAGGAAAATAAAATCTGGATGCTCCTTCATCCTCCAATTTACACATGATGAGTGAAAAAAGAAAGGAAGGCTGGAGCCTTCTGGTGTGTTAGCCAGACCGTGCTCACAGCAGATGTCGGGTTTATTTTATCACGTGCTCCGTGAATGAATAAAGGAAGCCAGAGCAGCAAAGTCCACTGACAGCAGGGAGAGACCACAGAGGCTGGGCAGGACAACACTCCGTAAAATTCATAATTTTATGAACGGGGCTGACAGCTCTGTATTTTAAAAAATAAAAAAAAAATAAAAAAAAAGAAAGACACAAAGTATGGTTCTAGCCTGTAAATTCCCCCAAATAAGGATTAAGTCATAGAGCAGTAGAATCATTTGGACTCACAGAGCATCACAGGGCAATGCTGTCCAGGTCCTTCAGCGTGAACGTCCCTCATGTCACCGAGCACCCGGTCTCATGCTGGGTCTGACGTTGGTTGGAGGTGGAAGAAAGCAGCTCATCCCAGACCAGGGAAGAGAAACGGGAGAAACAGTCTGCAGGGACCTGGTCTGTGTGGATGGGCCCAACAAAATATAAACCATACTGATGTATTCATCAAAAAATACAAATCTTATCGGGTATATGCAAATCGTATAAATCATATACACACACACCTGGCTGCCTGAGAGTAAGGCCCCTTTAATTGCTTAGATATTCCCAAAACAGATGTCTGAGAGCCAGCATATGCCTTTCATATACATTGCTTGCCTCTGTGGAAGGAAAAAAATACATAAGATAAAAAACAAAACAAAACATAAGGAGAAAGAACAAGCCAACATCTTCTCTGAGGAAGGGTGTAGGCCATCATTCCACCCAAAGTACTGGCCATAAGGGTTACTGAAATAGATCTTCCACTTACCCAATGTATAACAGGGAAAACTTGATTTTTGTGAGGCGATGGCTGCAAGGCTGGCTGACTTCTCCAAAGCCCTTCTGAAAAACCAAAACACCCCCACGATCAAGTCTGTGCGTTGCTGCCAAATTTTATGTGTATGTCCTCCTGAGAGGATCCTTTAAACCTCAGCTCGGCGGGAAGCGAAGAGAAAGGCACCACACTGACATCTAAAGACATGGATGTACGTACAGCACGGTGCGTAGGTTCCCTGATTGAGAGAAATCTGTGCATCAGCCCCTGTGTCTAAAGCAAACCCCTTGCTGCTCCCCAGCAGTGTGTTATCCCATCGGTGTGTTATCCCAGCAGTGTGTTATCCCAGCAGTGGGTTATCCTGGCAGGGTGTTATCCCAGCACTGGGCTATCCCAGCAGTGTGTTATCCCGGCAGTGTGTTATCCCAGCAGTGGGCTATCCTGGCAGG
>NW_015090768.1:430710-468964 GCF_001431845.1 Calidris pugnax | reverse complement strand
AGTGTGTTATCCCATCGGTGTGTTATCCCAGCAGTGTGTTATCCCAGCAGTGGGTTATCCTGGCAGGGTGTTATCCCAGCACTGGGCTATCCCAGCAGTGTGTTATCCCGGCAGTGTGTTATCCCAGCAGTGGGCTATCCTGGCAGGGTGTTATCCCAGCAGGGTGTTATCCCGGCAGTGTGTTATCCCAGCAGTGTGTTATCCCGGCAGTGGGGTATCCCAGCAGTGTGTTATCCCAGCAGTGTGTTATCCCAGCAGTGGGGTATCCCAGCAGTGTGTTATCCCGGCACTGGGCTATCCCAGCAGTGTGTTATCCTGGCAGTGTGTTATCCCAGCAGTGTGTTATCCTGGCACTGGGCTATCCTGGCAGTGTGTTATCCCAGCAGTGTGTTATCCCAGCAGTGGTCTATCCCAGCAGTGGTCTATCCTGGTGTTTGCCATGCCCTGCATCACCCCAACGCGTGCCCTGAAGCTGCTGCATGGCTCAGGGAGGGGGTCCCACCCCCGGGGTTCCCCAGGCAGGGACTCTGGTGCCGGGGCAGGGATGGGCACAGCCAAGCCTGGACCTGCCCGCAGCCCGTGCCCCGCAGGAGAGCCATGGCCCCGGTACAGCCCTGGTGCTCCTGGGGAGTGACCCAGCAGTTATGTGCTTTAGTCACACTTTTCCAGGGGTCACAGGCTTCTGAAGTGTCGTTTCGGTCTGACAAGTAGTCATCGCCCAACAGCTTTTTATCTCCAGTGTTGAAAATGAATCAAACACTTGTTTTTTACCCATCAGATCTGACACACCACTCATCCACACATCCCTGCCGTGACGGTCCCCATGGGCAGCGCTGCACTGGCACGAAGCGGAGGGGACAGGGGAGGTGGGCTCTGCTCTCCCCGGGGACAGACACACTCCCCAGGGTGTCCCAGACCCCCCTCCAGGGCTGTCAGAGGGGCCCTGACACTGCGGTCCCTGTCCCCAAGGGCAGCCACCACCGCGGGGGTCCCCAAGCTCCCCCAGGCAGGCAGCCACCAGGATGCTGCCGGGGGGACTATTTAACAGGCAGCTCTAATGAGGAGGGGGTCCAGCTGGCTGGCTCCTCCCGGGTCCCCTCCCCAAGCACAGGCAGAACCTGGCAGGGGAAAAATCTGCAGCCAGTGCAGCTCAGGTGCTCCCCATCTCTGCCCAAACCTGATGGGCATGCTCAAACCAGAAGGAAAAAAAAAATTTAAAAAATGACCCAAATTTGCAAGCGTCTAAGAGAAAGTGATTATCAACAACATTAAAACCCCAGATACTTCAGGAGCGACATCCTGCGGGAAGTGCTGAGGCAGCCAGATCCCACACGAATGTGACGTGCTGATAATGCCAGGAGGTCGGGCAGCTTCAGCAGGATTCACAGCTCTGTCTGAGCACTGATAACTCCGGGAGCAGAGCTAACAGTCCCATCTCTTGGCCCACCCTGGGGGCTGAGCGCGGCAGAGGGGACCTGGGGCACCGCCACGCGAAGGGCTGCTGTCAGCGGGGGACCCCCATTTCCCTCCCCGCCCCCATCTTCAGGGCAGAGGGACGGGCTGCAGGAGGGGTCTAAGTCAGCCCCCGCCTCTGAAGGTTTCAATATTGCAACTGGATTTGGAGTATTCTCATTAACACTCCAGATTTTTAATTTTTGCATCTTACTTTGTTATGCTCGGAATAGGATGTGGGATGTAAAACCAACGTCGCAGCAGGTTTCCCCATCTCGGGGAGGAAAAGACAGATTCCTGGCAGGTGCCGGAGGCAGGAGGACCCTGAGCCCGACAGGGAACTTTGCAGACGGAGTCGGGACCCTGCAGACACCCCTGGCAGCACCTCTCCTCACAGCACCCACGGCCATCTCATGGGAGGGATAAATTATAGTTATGGACCAATTCCACCTCAGTGCTCGATCCCCACAACCAACAGCCACGGCGGCTCCTGCCTGAGGCAGAGCATCGCCCTTCACTCACCCACCTGCAGAGGAACCAGCCCAAACCACGCTTCCCTGCCCCCTGTTATGTAGCACCTCCCCGGTCTGGTATCTAAATACAGGGTTATTCTCATTGCTCTCAGCAGCTCACCACTTGTCATCTCTCTAGCTCTGCAGCACTCCTACCTCTGAAGAGCCAGTGTCAAAAGCCTTTTGAGCTGGTTTATATCTTTGACAGGCATTTGTGTGTGTGTACAGACACATACATAATGGTTTGCTCTAGGAGCTGCCACCACCCTCCAGCTCGGGGTCTGTGGAAAATTGTGTTTTTAAAGGTTTATGGCTTAACTTCTGCAATTTGCCTGGGTGAGACCTGTCAGTGTGTTGCTGTGGCCAGAAGCTGGTGTTTACAAGAATGAAAATCAGGGTCTGGGTTGGGCAGAAGATGGGGGTGCTACTTCCCGTGCTGCTCAAAGAGAAACGGTCGGTGTGGCTACAAATAAATAAATAAAATTGACCTGTTTACCCCAGTGCTCTGACTCTGGCATTAGATATGCAACCTCTTATCACCATATTGCTCATAAAACCATTGTAATAATTACTTTCAAGTTTGATCACACCCTCATATCATTAATAACACCAGCCCTGTGAAAATACAGCAAATTTAAATCATCGAAATTATTTAAGCATATTACTTCCCAGGGTGAACATATTACTTCCAAGCTAAACTGTCACTTACTTATTGGGGTGTGTTTTTCTGGAAAAAAAAAAGCCTGTATTGTTTTGTTTACAGAACATAAAAAGGAACTATAACACTGAGAAAGAGAAAATGAACCATAAAATGCTGTTTGCTTTGTCTGTACTTTTTTTCCTGGGGTAACCAACATTTCTTGCAGTTTATTGTAGGCATTATATTGTATCGTATTTGTCATAAAGGGGCTTTCTGCCCCTACCCCTGCTCGGGAGCTCCTTCCCCTCCCAGCCTGGCTGTGCCATGGGTGTGAGAGCCCTTCCCAGACTCTCCAGACCCACATGACATCTCACAATAAGGCTGTATTTATTTAAAGGAGACCTCCCCTACACCCACACGAAAAAATTCCTGCCACGCTCATGTATTTGGCTTTGTGTACTTCATGTGAGCTGCAGTTTCAGGCTCCTGACAAAGAGTTTCTGGAAAGTGCCTTTATCTTTCCATGGAGGTCCCAGCACAGCTCGTGTAAGACCCACTAAAAGCAAAATTGCACTGGAGGAGAAAGCCCTCTGCAGAAATAACGACAACTGTAAAAGTGAGGAATGAAGTGACAGAAGTAGCAGCAAAAATTTTATCACACCCAGCCAGTATGGGCCCGGGGAAATTTATAGAATAAGGTTAATAAAAACAGGATGGAAAATAAACAGCAGAAGGACAGACAGGCACAAATCAGCATTTATTTATATATTTATGTTGAGTGCCTCATTCACCACTGACCTACTGAAGAGACATCCAAAGAAATGCCAGCACCGCGCTGTGCTCATCCCGGGAAACCCCTGTGGGATCCGGCGCGTGCGGGACGCGACGGCGCAGCTGGTGTGAGGGCATCGGCTCTACACGTTTTGAAGTCAAAACGGTGAAACTAACCCCATCTAAACACTCACATTCTCCAAGCCTTTGCAAATGCTATTCCTATCAAATATGATTGGTACCATTAATGGCTTTTGCTTGGCGGTTTCAGATGACTAATGAGCTTGCTAACAATGTTCTCACGCCATCTCTTTGCACAGAATATGTTTAAATGATCTGGTTGTAAAACCCACGGTAGTTAACACGAGTTCATGGTTATTGCTGCTTTCTCTAAATGCATTGTCAAGGTTCCTCAGACTGCATGCTTTCAAGGTTACCACAAATTAAAAGCTATTTTGGCTTACCCTTCAACAGCCCAACTACAATCATGCCGTATGCAGTAAACAGACCCTTGAAATGTATTTACACAGCAGACAACACGTGGACAAATATTTCTCCCGACCAGCCTGGTGCTCGTCTCCCTAAGGTCCATCTTGGCCAGCAGCTGCCTTCCAGACCCCAGGAGGGTGCACGGCAGCAGGACTGCCTAAAAACACGGGTGGAAGGAGGAGATTTCCAATCAGCCGCTTACAGAAACTCATTTCTGTTACTTAATAAGCAAAAGCTTCCAAGAATTGAAGGAGGAAATACATCCCACTCATGCCAAAATAAAAATAAAGATGACTCTCAAATGCTAGCATCTCGGGTCAAAAAAAATCACCCATCAGGCACAGCATTGTACAAGCTTGAAGCTTGCTATGGAGAAGGCATTAGTCCAAATTCATTCTACATATGCCAGCTCCTGCCCCTTTTCCTTCTACCACCTCTCATCATCTCATGCACTCACCAAGCTCAGCCAGAGAAGTCTTTGAGGTGCTGTCACACCAAGCCTGCATGAGTTGGAGAAGGAGGAACCAAAAGCAGGCAGTGCATTAAAAGGGATGAGGTCTCCCTCTGACTCCTTGGTTGGCTGTTAACCATGGAGGATGTCAGCAGAGGGGGGGCCAGCTCACCCCATCAGTCCAGCAGCACTCGGTCCCCATGGCACCTCCGAGTGCCACTCCTGGGATGCCCCACACCAGGTGATGAGAGGTTCAGGGGCCCTCGCAGAGGTATTTAGTGCTGCTTTGGTCACCTGAGGATCTTTCTCCAGGTCTCCAGGTGCTGCTGGAGCAGGGGTTTACCTGCCAGCTCCCCGCAATGGCTCAGACACCCAGGGATGGAAAAATGTCTCTAGAGGACATGTTTAGACAGGTGAGTCCCAGCCCAAGCACCAGCAAGGCCTCCTCTCAGTCTTACTAAGATTCTTATCAGTGTTTTGCCCTTTCTCTGCCATTACAGAAGAACAGTCAGGGAACTGCCCTCAGCGTTGCTTTAGGAAACCAGTTTTCAGAAAAAGGGAAGCCTGGGGACCATTTATACAGCATATTTTAAAATGAAGCAGTGTCTTCTGCCATGAAAGAATCTCTTCTGCTCATTTTAAGTCTCATAACGTGATCGATAGTCAAACAATTTTTCAGCTCCAGCTCTCGTGTATGTGTTAACTTGCAATTATGCTCACAATGTGTAGGGGCACAGTACGGTATCGACAAGAGCTGAGATATCTTTCTAACTCTGCTGAAATATTTGCCCAATTCCCGCTTGTTTCCTCTTCTTAACCTTGCTGAAATATACATTTCATCTTTGAAATGATGCAAATGTTGCTAAAGAAAAGTCTGCATGAGGCAGTGAAAAGCTTTTCTTTATCGAGCTGATGTAGAAAGCAACTAATTACACACCCAAATTCCCGCTCCTATAAGGTAGTCTCCAAACCTCAGCACCTTCCAGCATCTCAGTAATGACTCTGCAGCATTAGACAACAGTATTTTCCTCAAACTCTCCTTCCTTTTCTAATTGTGCTTTTATTTATTTCTCTGCTCTGCTGAGCAGCCTCAAGCATCCTGAAAACCCCAACCAGCCTCCACCGTGCTGCCCTGTTTCTGAACTTTGTTTTGGAAGTCGACTTTAATTATCCTCGCGCTGGCGTCCAAGGGCAGAGAGCCTGCAGCTGGGCTGGCTGCGTGGCCAGCATCACCCAGAGAGACACCACCAGGCTCAGGCAGAAGCTGGCCCTTGGACGGGCTCTTGGCTGCGGTACAGCATCACCATCCTGCTGAGCAGCTCTGGGCTGTGCTGGTGGGCTGGGCAAACCAGGCAGCTCATCCTTCTGTGTCACCCAGGGTCTCTCCATTAGTTTTAATGGGCTTTGGGTCAGAGCTTTAGGCAGGAGCAGTTTAGCAGATGACCAATTATAAAAGCACCTTCTGGTGACACCTCAAATATTCCCCGCCATATGCAGACAGTCTTGGCTCTTGATGACAAACAGCAGCCACCTCTCACTTGCACGAAGGCTCGGCACGGCCAGACGCACCATCCATGGGAAGGGTCTGCACTGAGAGGGAGGCTTTGGGCTGCCTTCATCCCCAAAACCTCCCCACGGTGAAACCACCCAGCCCACAGCAGCTCAGGGGCCGGGTAACGGCTCGGCTGCTGCCCCTCGCCCCGTGTCTGTGGCTTATGTGGGAAATTACAGCTGCTGATGGACAAAGTGCCTAACATGACAATACCCTCTCTCGAGGCAGAGGGACCCTGCCCGGGGTAAGGACAGCCCCTGCCCAGCCCCAGGGGCACCGGAGAGAGCCCTGTGGGCTGTCCCAGCACAGATTTTGGCAGAGCAGAGGCAGCGTCACAGGCTGAGAGAGAACCCCGGGTCCCCTCTCTGCAGAGACCAGGAGATGTCAATCTGGAGCCAAAACACTGAAACCAGAGATGTATTTCTCCTTTCTTGTCCTCCTCTTCGTGCATTTATGTAATTGACTTCAATTAAGCTCGCATAGCTTCTAAACCATAAAACCTAAACGTCTCTGGGATCAAATGACAACATCAGGAGAGAAATTACTGCAGCATAACGTATAAATATTACTACTTCACAAATGAATAAGTCCTGGATTGTTTTTCTTTTCCCTAGATCATTTTCTCAAACTTTTTGCCTGCTCACTCTTTTGCTTCTCCTTTGGTAAGACTTCACCAGCAACAGATAAATAGTACCCAAGAGATAGCTGAAGTCAAAGTTTTAGAGGAAGCTGGGCTGCAGAAAATATAAATATTGTATTAGTCCATTTCAGTAAAAGGCCTCCCCAGCTGCTGGTACTGAGCCACGTCACCAGGAACCCAGAGAGCGCCACACCGTGCTGAATCAGTGCTGGGCTTTGCAAGAAAATGAACCATATTTGATGTATTTAGCCAAGAAAAACCAGAGACTCTGGGGTTGGCCTGGCTCTCCCAGCCCCATACAGATCCACATCTTGTTACTGAGAACAGCAGGGCCTCCTCCGAGCCATTCCTCCTCCTTCTCCCAGTGAGACACAACCTTCACCAAAGGCGTTGTTTCATTTAAATCATAGAATCACAGAATGGTTTGGGTGGGAAGGGACCTTAAAGCCCCCCCAGTGCCACCCCCTGCCCTGGGCAGGGACACCTCCCACCACACCACGTTGCTCCAAGCCCCCTCCAACCTGCCCTTGAACCTCTCCAGGGATGGGGCAGCCACAGCTTCTCGGGGCAACCTGGGCCAGGCTCTCACCCCCCTCCCACCAAACAAGTTCTTCCCCACATCTCAGCTCCATCTCCCCTCTTTCAGTGTCCAACCCTTCCCCCTCGTCCTAGGGCTCCCCTCCCTCATCCAGAGTCCCTCCCCATCTCTCCTGGAGCCCCCCTTCTTGAGGGACTGGAAGGGGCTGGAAGGGCTCCCCGGAGCCTTCTCTTCTCCAGGCTGAACCCCCCCAACTCTCTCAGCCCCCCCTCCCAGCAGAGGAGCTCCAGCCCTCCCAGCATCTCCATGGCCTAGCAGCAGTTCCCAGGGTTACCAGCTACCCATAACAGCACCAAACCCAAACCAGTAACCCACCCTGCTGCAGAGCTGCTGCACAAGCAGAGTCTAAACTAGCCACATTTTCTTTCATTAACTACAGAACTGCTACTTTAATTACCAGTTTCAGGGTGGTCAGGACCAATTTTCAGCTGCTCTCTCTTTAATCCTACGCTCACAATCCTCCTTCCCTCCTACAATGAGCTCCCAGAAACTTGATGAGCACACGAATATCAACCGTTCCTGCAGGAGGAGCCCCAGCCATCAATTAGTGATTTCATTTCTTCCATCCCTGTCCATCCCTTACTGTAGCTCTGATCCCCCATTTCTGGCTCCCACCAGACTCCCGCTGACCCAGGGCTTGTCACCAGTGATTACCCAAAGTTCACAAACATTTCAGACAGCAAAAATGATGGATTTCAATTCACATCTCCTTTACATTACTAAAATGCTAAGCGATCCCACCAATTTCAGCCGTTACCTTAGTTTACTTCCAGTGCGGCGGTGATCACAAGGCAGCCAGTAATTAATTTAGTCTAATTGCATGCTCGCTATGTGTGTGTGCGCTTCTTTAAAGACCCAGATATTTACCTGTTTCTGCCAAAACACTGAAAATATTTAGTACAAGGTAGGTACTAGGAATGTTTCAAGCTGAGCAGTTAAAATTTGTCCCAACCACGACAAATTCCAATAGAGGATTTCTAATTATTTGCTCAGTTCAGCTCTGGGAGTCAGTACACGTGGGTACAGAACCGGATGCCAAAGGAAATTACTGTTTTGCTGTATTTTGGCCTTCCTCTGCACAAAAAAGTCCTGAGGAGCTCTGGATAGAGGATATTAATGAAGACCAGCACTTAATTACACCACGAGCACTAATTTGCTGCAGAGCCAGTGCAGCACAAACCCGGGGGGACACTCCAGGAGGATTTAGGTGGCTTTTCCCCCCAGAAGACGGCACCTACTCGCACAGCTGTAAGCCTGAGGAATGCAAACAACTGACGTATGGGTGTGATAGCTTCACTTTGAGTCAATGTAAATAACTAATAATTAATTGTTTAAAATATTAATGCCGCTGCCTGATGGTTTTTCATATCTAGGTATGGCTGCTTGTAGGACCAGCGCGGGTGCTTGAATGCAAAGGGAACGCTGTGCCCAGCCTCAGCTCGTTGCTGGTTAGAAAGAGACTGTACCTGGAGGCAATTGCTCCAAGAAGTAGCACTGATTTTCTTTTCCCATCCCGCTTTCAGAATAGAGACGTGCTCTGATTCGCGTGTTTTACAAAGGCATGAAGTCTGACACTGTGATCTCACTGTGTTTTGAAATGGGCCATTTGGATAAACAGCAGAAATTACACGCTGCGAATGCAGTGAACAGCCCCAAACACATCTTGCTCATCTATGTCTTTTAAAAATATATTTGATTTTGGGAATATGAGCAGTAAGAAGGACAGGAGGAGGGAAATGGGAAGGCATATGCACGCCCTGTGACGTGTTTAGTATTCCAGGGTGAGAAAGCAGCAAACAGTTAGTTTACCGTGTGCCCTTTCATTAGAAAGGCCACCTGCCAACCCATTCCCCTTCTCCCCCGGCCAGGTGATCAGAGGCATCTCAATGAAAGTGTTCCTGGGACAGGCAGGAAGGCTCCTCTGCAGCAGCAGCGCGACGCCTTCTGTGACCGAGTGCGGACAAAGCGGCTGTTCCTTGGTCCACACTGAGCACAGCATCCTCCACAGCCAAACTTCTAACATCTATTGTCTGCACACTCGAAATTACACAGCCCTTGAATTGAAATTCTTTCCATTCTGACAGCAGCCGCAGCCCGGGTACCTCGGCAGCCTTTGGGGCAGTCCTGACTCTGACTCCTGAGCCACCCATTGGCAGTAAGCGATGTTCTCACTTCATCTGCTTGCTTTATCCTGCAAGATAATCCTGAAAAACTTCAGGAGGTACTTCAGGAGGAGAAATCAGAAGTAAATTTCCATTAATTGCATAATGACTACTTTTTATTTCGTGTGAATGTTCTTCCTCTTACTCTTGTTGATTTCTCTTGCTCTCGAATGCCTTCACTGTCTCAGCAAATGAATGATTAATTGCATTAGGCAACTGCTGACCCTATCATAAGTGGTATTGAAATGTTGGCTTTATTAAACATGGTTTTAATGTTACCAGACTCACTTAGCAGTGTCTAGCGACGGATGATATCTCATGGAACAAGCAACAGCTCATTTATAATTGTTGACTCGGTTGCTCCCCAGGCAAACTGCCCGAAGCAGCAGCTCCGAGGGGCTGGCCCCATCTTCGTGTGCTCTCAGCTGGTGTGGCCAGGACGGGGGCTACGGGGGATTGTGGGGTGACCGGCTCTGGGGACCCCGCACACGGTGGCCATTGGGCAGCCCAGCCCCTTTTTGTCAGTGAGGTTGACGGTTGGACACGATGATCTTTAAGGTCCCTTCCAACCTAGAAGATTCTGTCATTCTGTGATTCTGTGAAGCGGGAGCTGCTCCTCCACATGCACATTACATGGACCACCCACCAAAAGGTGAGCCCAGGGCTATCACTGAGTTAAAAACAGCACCCAAGGAATCTGGCTTTGGTGGCCTTGGCTATTGTTTATTTCTTGTCTTTGTTTCAGCCTCTTCTCACTCCGTGGCTGGCTCCACAGAGCTCTCCAAACCCAATGGCCAGTGGACGCTCTCCCTTCCATTGACCTCGCCAGGACATGAGAGTGCTCAGGGACGTACCATCATGGTCCTCACGTTCACACCAGCTGCCCAAGAGGGGCTTCTTGGACTGAACACCAAATGCAGGGGGTGGACAACACCATCTCTGACTGCCTGTCCCCTGAGAAGCCCCAGCGGTGTTTAAACCATCTGAAGAATTGATCCCAACAGTGACATCGGCCCGGGCAGTAGTGACTGCTCCCCAAGGGCACACGTCACCGTGTGATCTGCAAAGTGTCATCACAGCCACGAGGCACACGACCAGCTCGGACCCAACAACAGGAAAGGGAACCAGAGGCATCCCCAGCCTGTGGAGTGCAGCAAGGGAAGAGAGGAAAGCCTGCTGAAACCAGGGATCAGTTTCAAAATTACATGGTCAGAAAGGCTGTCCTTGGATTCAAATATCAACACTGGTCTGGCTCGTTTCTGTGGGTTGTTCTTACTCAGCTGAAAATTTCTGTGAATTCTCAACAGACACTAAAACTAAACTCAGGTTGAGCTACTCTGGAAAAAAAAAAAAACAACAACAAAAACCAAAACCAAAACAAAAACAAAACCCAACCCCAACCAAACAACAAAATTCTTAAAGGCAGATGAAAGTTTCTCAAAGGCTATTCCAAATATACCCATATATTAATGGTGTACTGCTGCGGAGTATCAGGCAGACAATTAATTGACCACAAAAGCCATTCAAAATGAACAAACACTGAGTAACCAAGTAACCATTAAAAAGGGCATCCGGTATTTTTCATGCAGAATTCCCCGAAACTCACCAAATCTCCCTGAAGTTTATTTACATTAAATTCCATACACAAGGGTACAAGAGAGCTTTGAACTTTAACTCTTCATGAAATCACAGCATATCACCAGTGAAAGGAAGTACGACAGACACAGAAATGCTAAATGGATTCTTGTATCAGTACCATCAGAGTGATTACCAAATAAATTTATAATTATGAGACACTTAAAGTATTATGAGAAATAAAAGATCACACACCTCATTATCAGGGAATATGAGCTGAAATGATGGGCTGTATCAACATGCCATGCTGAGAAGATAAAGATCGTGTTACCACTGAATTTTTCATATCCTCCAAAGGTCAAAATCACTTCACCATAAAATTTTCAGTGTCACAAAACTCATAAGTTGTAAATGTGTTTTTGTTCTAGTCTAGTCATGCACACAGATTATTGGAACCCTTAAATTGCTAGAACATCAAATAAAAAAAATCAGGATATGATAGTTGTCATCATGACATTAGAGTGAATATTTCTGAAAATCTAATCCATTGGAGATGGTCATAATTACTATAAAATTGCTTCTGAAACTAATTTGTTCCTGCACACGCAAATGAAAGAGAATTACATTTCCCTTTTCTCTTTTTCTTTATTTTTTTTCTGTACAAAGGGGAGAAAAGACACCAGCCTCCTTTAAATAGTAGGATTTCACTCAGGTTTTGACCCTCCTTTGAAATTTGCTAATGAAGGACCTTGTAAGGGAAGCAGGCTTCATGCTCCAACTCTTCCCGAGCTGTAACCAAGATGTTAATTTTAAGGGCAGGTTCGGAGCCTCCCAGCGCTCCCATGGGGATCAGAGGAAGGGGGTGCACCCCATCACCCCTCAAAGATGTGGGAGCAGCAGGGGGGTGCAGTCCTTTCGCCGTGGCTCCTCTCTGCCCCACGATCGGATGCTGGGAGAGGCCACCAGCTGGGAACCAGGGGCTGATCCAGTGATTGCCTGCACTGGACCCCACAAATCTCACGTCCCTGAACAGCTTTGTAAGAATAAGCTGAGGCTCTGCCCGTGCTGGCTCTGCTGCTGTGCAGGCAGCTCAGACCTTGGGGTGAGGCTCCCGGAGGAGAACTTCGGGGTACAAGCACAGAAAGATCCATTATTGCCTTTCCTTGCTCTTCCCTCGCTGCATTTTTGCTGTTGTGCATCTGCTGCCAAGGGGGTTAGGGATGGCTTTTGTTCAGGTTCAAACTCATGGCACAAAGTCAAGCCAAGCCGTTTCTCGGAACGGCAATGCAACAAACGTGGGATCACCCACTGGGGTCTCTGGTCCCAGCGCTGCTCGGCTGGGGCAGGGAGGCTTTGCTGATGGCTGTTCCTTGGAGCAGCATCACATTCACCGGGCAGCACGGGCTGGGATTTCTTATTTTTGGAAACTTCATAGTTTCCAGTCTTCCTGCTGTTCTCCAAAGCTGGCATTTCTGCCACCTTAGAAGAGAAAATAAAACTACGAAATCTCCCCGCCCCCTCTTTTCATAGGGTCTTCCTCAGGAGCTACCCCTCAATTAGCAAGTGTCTTTCATTATCTCATGTGGTTTAGGACTTTCTGGATTCCCTCTGTGGGCCATAGCTTTACCCCTATTTATGGCTATTTGCAACAAGAAGAAAAATCACCTTCGATCTCTAGGACCGAGGTGTGAATTAGAAGCAACTCTGAAGCATGTAATGAGTCACCATACTAAGGAATATGTGGTTTTTTTTCTCTCAGAGGTGTGGGTTTGTGCATGCGTATCTCAAATATTTATCCCATGTTTGTTTGATATATTCCTGACTTCCCAAATTGCAGATAAGGGAGGCGATTCTATTGCAGTTTTGTTCTTTAATCATGACAAATTTTGCTTCTTTACTGAGAATAGTATCATTCCCCTGTAATTATTTCAATGTCTTCTTTCTCCACTGCTGATAAATGAAACTTAATTGAATTTAATATTGTAAACCATAGGAGCGAGCCCATTAGCCAGCCTGAGCTACTGGCGCTATAGTTGGTACAAATTAACTAACCAGACAAGTTTACAGTTAGGTGCTGACTCAGCAGACAGAGACGAAAATTTCCTCCCCAGCTTTTCACAGCATCAGACCCAGGGTATGAAGTCTCCAGCATTGGCGGGTTATTTATGGAATTAATGAAGCCCTGTTGTTGCACACAAGAAAGAAAATTTTGGTGCTCCCTGTTAATGAGATATTTTGCTTCGTGTTGTCAAGCGCAAAGGTGCCGAGAAGTTTACTATGGACTAATGAACAGGTAATGAAGCAAAAGGGATGAGTTTGGATTTTCTCCAATTGCTGGGCCTCAAAAACCTCTGTTTGGGGTGTGCGGTACCTTCTTGTGGGAGAGCAGGCTTTCAAGAAGGGGGCAGATGGGGGACCTGCTTCCAAGATTTCCCCACAGTGCCTGTAGCTGATGCTACTTCATTGCCTCCACTAAAAAAGTGGTTACGATACACAGAAGCTCTGCTAGGGTTTTTTCAGACTGGGAGTGACTTCTGGAATGTTATTTTAACAGGAATCAGCTCATGCTTGAAAACAAGGCTTTTGGTTTCTTGCCTTCCCCGTGGGCTGAGCGTGGTTTGCACCTGACGGAGGCCCCCATAGTAAAATCCCACAGAAAGAACAGGGTTTCTTGCAAGTCATGCTCAGTCTCGACCAGAATAGCATCTGGGCAGCGTGTTTGGGTTGGAAATCTCGAGGGTGAAAAAAGGGCATTAAAATACTGAGCTGAAGTGTGTTTAGTCTTCCAGCATAAATTACACAGTTGCTTAATATTATTTACTACTGTAAAAAATGTGCTTATAAGATTCAGGCAAATATAACAAACATCCAAATGCACATATTTGATAGATCTCTGAAAGAAAACAAGGTATGTACTGGTATCCATGACAACAAAGACACGAAGATCCATGGGTATGTGAGCAAGATACTGTTTAGCATTATGTAAATTTAAAAAAAACAACCTGGTACTGTGAAGGGCGGAGTTTTTCAAGCACGCATATTAAGTTTATTACCTATCCCCAATTTTGATGTTTGTTGGCCACAATGCCAGGAGTTTATGAGGAAGCAGGAGCTACCCCAGGCAGCTGGAAGACAGGCAGGCAGCTTGCACTGAGCCGTGGAGATGCCAATGGGGGTCTGCATCCCCCCCGTCCCACACCAAGGCGTAGGGATGCAGGGGGGGTTCTCCATCACCCAGCCCCTCAGAGTCAGTGGTCACTCCCAAGCCCTGCCACTTTTTAGGTGGAAGAGGCAGCAGCAGACCCTGAGGGAACCGGGGTGGGGGGGCTTCAAGGGTCAGCTCTAGGCTCAAGAGGTGATTTTCATGGCAGGGATGAGACCCTGTGATGTGCTAAGAAGGGAATAGTGTCAGGGGAAAATCAAAGGTGCTCCTCTGTCCCGTTCTCCTGCCTCACTTCGAGTGCCTTTTTTGATCTGTGGACACCTGCCACAGAAAGCAGCACCAGTTCAGAGCTGCCTTAAGATGATATTAAAGTAAAAATAAACTTGAAAATTCAGGGTAGGCCACCATGAAACCCACAGTTCTGGCAGCACTGGGGCAAGGAATGAGGTTACCTGTGAAATCAGCGTCAGCCGGTCCCGTGAGCGAGGGCTGGGCTCTCCTTGGATGGATGTCACCAAACTCAGCTCCTTTCTGCCCCATCAGGGCTTGCCAACAAACCAGACAAGTTCATCACCTCTGCATTAAGCAGCCCCCACCAACCCTTCCATTTTAGGTCCCATGAGCCCGAAAACTCACATGGAGCTCTGTCTGCAGGAACCAGAGAGAAAGAACAAAGACTGCTGAATACAGCCCCAGGTTGCTTCCCTTGGGTTCCCACCGCGGTCCCACTGAGATGCTCCCACTGCTAATCTGCTCTTAGTCACGAGCACCAAGGGTCCTCTTCCGGCATGATGGTGACAATAAAAACCTGTGCATGCCACTGGAAGTTCTCACTTCTCCTCTAAAGTCTCCCTTTTCAAACAGGGGCTTTCAAGAAAACCACGAGTGTTTTTCTTTGCCTGCCACTGGAGGGGAGGAGGGCTGCTGGCCCGGCAGAGCAGTGGCCAGGGGACAGTCACCATGCTCTGACAGAGGGAAACAAAAAGGATTTACCAGAAAGGTGGCCTTGCCATGAAGATGTAGATGGCATCTGGCAGGTGGAGCCCCGTTCACTGCCAGGGGGATCAAAAGACCTGAGAGACTCCTTCCAAAGCACGTCTGGGCCCTGCAAGGGAAAACTGGGTCGAGGTTGTTCCCTTTTCCACAGGTACGAGCCTGGTGGATACAGCAGAGTCATTTTTGGTATAAATCATTATGCTTGGTCCTGTCCTACCCAATCTGCCAGGCCAACATCTTATATAACTGCTGGAGGAAAAGTAAATTCGGGTCTCCTTCAACGATTTCAAAAGGGAGAACGCAAATGTGTGCAGATGGGAACGACTGGAGAACCACCAGCTTCTGCCCATGGAGCCCCAAGCACAGCAGCACATCTCACCCAGCATCCCGACGCGTCCTCGAATGTCACCGTGGTCATGGTGGTGTCTCACACACCAAAGGCACTAGGCAGAGCTGTCCGAATGGCTCTGGGGCTCTCCTGGTCACCTGCCCCTCCACGGGTGGGTGTTTCTGGACATGCTTGGAAACATGAAGTCCCACTCACTGCTGCTTTCAGAGTCCAGTGCCGAGGAGAGATTGAAGGTCAGGATTAGCCAAAAGCTTGGACATGCTCTACATCAGCCTGAAAAGCTCCAATAGGCAGAATATGTGCCATCTGCTATTTGCACAGGAAACTTCACATACTGTAGTTTATTTTTAGGGTAAATAGTTCATTCTATTCTATTGCCTAAATTCCATAACTTTTTATTTCTGACATAACAAATTCTCAAGAGCAAAAGTGAGTAGAAAATTAATAACTTTGGGACAGAAATGATGATGTCCTTTGAAATGAGGGTCACTGGATAATGCATGAGCCCAGTTTCCCTCTGAAATGTTTTTTGGGTTTTGGTGGTTGTTTTTTTCCCCCACAAATAGCTTTTTTATTTCCTGAGAAAAAGGCTGTGTGAACCCAGAGCGCCCGCTGAAAAATCTGTTGTTATGTTTATGAACTGTGGAACCGGCCAGCTTTTGTGACGTGAGTAGCAATTTAGCAGAGGAACAAAAACAAACCAATTTGTGCCAGGGTGAGAGCCATGTATGCAAAATGTCAGCGCAGGGCAACTTTTTGCAGATAAAATGTAGTAATTATAACTCCTGAGAGCCAGTTCATAACGGAATCATTGGCCCAACTGTAACTGCAGTGTGGTGAGCAAGGTGCCAGAAGGTGTTTCCAAGGATGAACTTGCCAGCTCTGTGGCATCCAAGAGGAGAGGGCACTGATGCCCACCGCCCATCAGTAGCTGTTGGGTGGAAGAGCCAGCTCTTGGTGGTGGGGACCACGAGGGCACTGATGCCCACCACCCATCAGTAGCTGTTGGGTGGAAGAGCCAGCTCTTGGTGGTGGGGACCACGAGGGCACTGATGCCCACCACCCATCAGTAGCTGTTGGGTGGAAGAGCCAGCTCTTGGTGGTGGGGACCACGAGGGCACTGATGCCCACCACCCATCAGTAGCTGTTGGGTGGAAGAGCCAGCTCTTGGTGGTGGGGACCACGAGGGCACTGATGCCCACCACCCATCAGTAGCTGTTGGGTGGAAGACCCAGCTCTCGGTGGTGGGGACCGCAGTCCCCGTGGGCACAGCTGGGACCCCCACATCCTCCTGGGAACAGAGCAGACCCTGCAGCTGGTTGTCCCATGGGGAAGGGGGAGGCAGAGATGTGGCTGGTTGCTCAGGCCCTGGGCAGGGAGTCAGGAGCTCCGTTCTCCTGCTCCTCACCAGCGTTTTTTTGTCTTCATGCTGCAGGTTTGGCCAGTTCCCACCCTCCTGCCCTGCCCACACCAACCCCCCCGCCCCTTTCTGTCCAGGGGGGGCTGGAAATGTTCAGTGCAGCATAAATTAATTTCGCCTGCGGTCGTAAAGTGTATTACTGAGCTGATTATATTCCTGTGCTAAAGTGTGTGCACCTTAATAAAAACCCAGCTAAACTACATATGGAAAAGGTAACACTGAGGATTTATCTTTTTTTCTACATTCTTTTATAGCCTCCATTTGCTTTTGTTCTCTTTTTTTATCCTTTTTGCTTTTATGTTTGCAAGTGATAAATTTTTCCATGTTTTACATTTTATATGTAGTTTATCTTTTTATTTTGTACTCATTTTGCATTGAAAATGGAATGAGTCTTTAGAATAATACAGCTGATATTGAATTTTTTAAATTGCTATTGGGTATATACTGCATAAGGTGGTTATCTGATCTCTAACTTAATCATGTGAAAATATTGCTATGGGGAAAGCTGGCGTGGTAACAATGAGACCCCTATGCTTTCATAAAATTTATTTAACTATAAACCCATTATAAAGCATTAATATAGAATTCTCTTACTTTCTGTCACATTCAGGTCAGATTCATTGTATACTATTGCCGAATTCACACCAAAAATTAATCCGTAAACGCGCAGTCTCTATGCCGGATGCTATTTAAGCTTATCAAGATTTACTGCTGCACTCAGGATTTCCTCGCTACCAAAGTCAGTAAAAATAAACAAAACAGTGGGTTTGTTGTAGTTCAGAAGTTCATCTCAGTCACGTCCACCGTAGCTGTAAAAAAGAACAGCATTTTTTCCCAATAATCATCTCTCGCCAGTATGCTGTTAGTGCTGGTTTAATGCCTTGTATAAATACTGCTGTGGTGGTGGTTAATGCAGGGCTGTGGTGTGAGCAGGGCGCTGAGCAGAGCTCGGGCTCACCTGGCCCACGAGCACCCGTCCCCTTGATGCAAACCCTCCCTTCCACGTCAGATCAGTTGTCACATGGAGAATGGGACCACACATACAATCATAGAATTGTCTGTGTTGGAAGGGGCCTTTAAGATCATTGAGTCCAACCATCAACCTAACTCTGGTAACACCCATCACTAAACCATGTCCCTCAGCACTACATCAACCCGTCTTTTGAATCCCTCCAGGGATGGTGCCTCAACCACTTCCCTGGACAGCCCATTCCAAGGCTTAATAACCCTTTCCGTGTAAAAATTATTCCTAATATCCAATCTGAACCCCCCCGGTGCAACCTGAGGCCATTTCCTCATGTCCCATCACCTGTTTCTTGGGAGAAGGTCTCCCCTCAGCCTCCTTTTCTCCAGGCTGAACACCCCCAGCTCCCTCAGCCACTACTCACCAGACTTGAGCTCCAGACCCCTCACCAGCTCCATTGCCCTTCTCTGGACCCGCTCCAGCACCTCAAGGTCTTTTTTGTGGTGAGGGCCCCAAAACTGGACACAGTACTCTGCTAAATGCTCCTCCGGCAGCAGCCCCCGTCGCTGCCACAACCACCAAATCCCTTCTCGGGGCCGAGTGTGAACCCAAGGGCTGGGTGGTGACTGCGATGAGGGAAATGCAGAGACTCTGCTGGCATCCAGGCGTCTCTCTGTGCTCTCATCGGGGCCACTGGGCACCAAACCCCCTGGGATGGACTCATGATCCCCAAGGTTGTGCTGCCTCAGAGCTGCTCCTGAAGAGAGTTTCCCAATAGATGTGTTTCTGCTTTTCTCTGGCCTGGATCTACCTACCCGGCGTCCAGCCTGCAGGAGGTTCTGCTACAGACAGGTCACATCACCCGGATGCACAAATCCAAGTACATACGGACACAGAGGAAAGGAGAGAGTTTGAAAGTAACTGTCCTTTTTGAGATATTTTTATGTTGATTTCTCTTCACATTGCTGAGTGTGAGATATTTTACCCTGAGGACGCTATGTATGAAGTTTGAGAAGTACATTTAAATAATGTGAATCTATAAAGTGCATTTTCCCATTCCTAACTTATCCTAAAATGAGTTTTGAAGGCATTTATGTCAGGCTGTAGAAGCAAGAGGGGAATCTTTATTTCCTGTGTAACTTAATCACTCTATTTTTCAAGAATTTATCTCTATAGGACCACCAGAATTTCCATGCTGTATGGGCAAATCCTGCACATCTGCTCCAGTGCCCATTTCCTCAAGTCTCCAACACCAGAAGTTTCACAGGGAATGTGATAAATCCCTGCAGCCCATAGTTGCAAATACAGGACACTCAAGAAAGCTCCTGTCATGCAATGTCAATTTGTGCTCTGAGACTCCTAGCTAATAATATTAAATATTATTAAAATTTTTCTGTATTTTCCACATGTGAAAATTCTTACTATTTATTATGAGTACTGGATACTGATAATGACTCAAATGACAGCTTTCAGCAGGGAATTCGATAGATATTCATTCTTGACGTAAAGTAAGAGCAGTTGCCACCTCTTATGAGACATAGGCTTCCATGCCTGACGCCCTCTGGACCTTTGCATTTATTACTCTGCCAAAAGAAAAGGTGAATGCTTTCCTACCTTTTGATGTTGGGGGTCAATCCCATCACCAACACAAGTTGTCAAACCTCTGAAACCAAAGTCAACCACAGCATAAATCAATGGATGGATTGGTTCCATTACCTTCTTTATGTATCAAGGGGAAGTAGGTATCACGTTTGATTTTTCAGGCACTTACTTGCCTTTGATTTCAAAGGCATTTCTCTGATGTAAAATCAAAGTACCAGAGCAGAGAATTAGTGTATCTGAATATCATATCATGTTCCATACACCAGTGTGGGGGTACAGCTGTTTCAGCAGAAAGTAAAGGGTTAAGAAGAGAAGATGCTGAAGAAAGTGAGGTCAATACTTGCACAAATAAAAAGCAAGTTTAGCAGAAGACTTTGAAGGTTAACTTTCCTTTGAGTGTGATTTTTCTTCCACTATGGAAATGGTTAATACGAAGCATTTCGTATTTGTTTTTCCAGAATTTTTTTCTCAGGTACATTGCATATTCCCAGTGGAGAGAAGCAATATGATGCCGTTGATGAAGGCATGGCACAGAGAACTGCTTACTCGAGTATCTCCAGTTGTGGTGGACACTAGGATTTTCTGCATCTCATTTCCCCCTGTGAGGTGAGTTCCATGGCTGAAGTTTCCTCCTGCATTCCCAGCTGGATGTGAACTGATCTGAGTGAGTTATACTGGTGATAGCCAGTAGAGCCAGCCGTCATTTGGAATGGATTAGGTCTAAGTCCTGCATATTCAGCTGCACCCAAGGAGCCTGCTGTCCCTCAGCACCGTGAGGTGGGGATTTGGTCCTTCACATCAGTTCTAATTTGGTTGTTCCTAGCTGAGCCCTTCTGAGAGGCGAGCAGCGGTGTGAAATCCCAAACCCCACGATCAGGAATTTCACCTCAGAGCTGCAGGAAAGGCTGCCCAATGCCTGGCATGCCTGACCTTTCAAGTGATGCATATTTTGACTGATTCTCCAATTTAGCTCATCTCCAGGGTTTACTGGGATTTCAGGCAGAAGTAAACATCAAATCAAATGACAGGACATTCAGCAGAGAGGAGTTTTAATGTCACCCACCAGAAGAAACACAGTTCCTCAAAATCATAGAATCACAGAATGGTTTGGGTTGGAAAGGACCTTCAGAGACCATCCAGTCCAGCCCCCTGCAATAAGCAGGAACATCCTCAACCAAGCACCATCCAACCTGGCTGGTGGGGCCAGACCTGGAGTGCTAGGTCCAGTTCCCAGAGGGACATCCCAGAACTGGCACGTCGGGAGGGATGTGCTCAAAGCCTGGGAACAGATATTTCCCGAGTAAATCACACAAGACCAGAATTATGTATTTGTATGTCAATGAATCAAGTGAGATGCAAATTGAAACATAAGACTTTTCTCTGTAATGTACAATAAAAATTCAATGGTTAGCAGTTGATACAAAGCATATAAATATGTTTTCAAATAAGTACAACAGCTATGAAATCAGGAATCAGAAAGTCATAATGCATTTCAGCACAATACTGATGAACTCATTTTTCTAGCACATGTGAAATAACTAGCTCATTTTAATTCTTTATAAATAACAGATAACAGCTTGAGAGGCATGCTCCATGCAATTCATTTTTATAACTCTGTCTCCTCCACACTTGGTGCTCCCGTGGCACCGGGGTCGGGAGGAGAGGGTGTATTATGCATTCTTGTTTGCTTTCCTCCTCTTTGCTGCTTTATAATGTGGCTATCACTTAAAAAAAAAAAAACAACAACAAACAAAAAAAACAAAAAACAAAACCAACAACAAACAGCAGCAATTTAGTGCCTCAGAGCAGCAGTTGACTGATGTGGCCAGAGATCATGTCATCAGTAACTTTTATGCAATTTATTTCATTTATCCATGCTTCGTATCTCTGCTGCTGCTTTCTAATCATCACTCCCACTAGGCATTGTTTTCCTATTGAGGCAGCAACTAAATGAGCTGAGAATTAGATCTATATTACATCAGCAGTGGGCACTGCAGATATTACCGACACATTAAAAGAGAAATTCAAATGAAGCAAACAAGAGCATGTTCTTTCCTATTCCAGCAACCGATCCTGATTCCACTGGTTAGTGGCTGAACGGTGTTCTGGGGAGAGAGATGAGTTTTGTCACAAACAAGCTATTATATGAGATCATTAACTGAAATAAGATTACTGCTACTACTCTATAATTTCATTTTTCTTTGTTCTTAGAAGATTGACTGGGCTGGAAAAGGATGGGTACTTTGTTGTGGCAGCACTTTAAGGCTCTAAAATGTAGAAGTCTTGGTTGCCAAGGGATTATACTTTTGCATATAAGGCAGGCCAGCAAAAGTAAGCACCGACCCGCTGCTGATGGAGGCAGTCGGTGTTTTATCTTCGGGACACGGGGGTGTGTCTGCCCCCATCCATCCCACAGGTCCCACCACAGTAACGTGGGAACAAGCCATTCCTCTCCCTCCTCCAGAAAGTCACTGCATGAAGGGATATCAGAGGGTGCAGCCCCATTAGGAGCCACTGCTGTGCTTTTGCCCGTTCTTCAGTGCAAGGGAAAAAGCCTGTTCTGCACCTCCCGAATCTGGCAGGTCTTCCAGAGGGGTCCCTGAGACACCTGACGTGGGTCAATGAGGGTCTATCTGAAGGTACTGAGCTCTGGAGCTGAGTGCAGCAGCCAAGTTTCTTTTTTCCCACCGGAAAGCTGCCGTGATAATAATTAAATCAGGTCTCCATCCAGGTGGAGCTGTGAAGGGTCTCACCTCGATGAATGGCACCTGCTCTACCAGTGCTCCATCACAGCGGTACCATCGGCCTGGGGAGGCCCCAGGGCGGTGTTTGCCCAGGCTCTGCAGGGACCCTGGGTCACTGCTTTTGAAGCTGGAAAAAAAGCCAGCTTTCCCCTCTTATTCAGAGTCTTTAGCAGGAGGGGAAACGCGTCTCCACCGAGTGTGCCCCCAACAGCAAACTCAGTGCAGAGTGACAGCGACCCGACGGAGATGAGGGTGGAGGGTACGTTAGAAACCCCAGCGTCGGAGGAGACGGTGCGGGGGGGTTCTGTGTGGCTGCCGCAGGGATAATGAGTGATGAATTCAGTATGTAATGAATACATACTAAAAAACTGAGTGACACGGTACCTGCCAGCCCTGTGAGAGTCTCCTTTTTCACACCTGGGCGTTGTTTGCTCTGCGCAAAGGCCACCTCGTATGGCAGAGACCCATCTCCTGTGATGCTGGGACTGACCCCCATCCCCGTCCCACAGCAGAGAGCAGTGGGGTGAGCTCTGCAGAGCCTGGGCTTCACCCCCCCGCAGCCCACCCCCCACAGGGATGGCTGCTCACCCCGCTCCCCACAGCTGCTGCAAAAAAAAAGGCACCCTCTGGATTCCCCTCGTTGACCAAACAGGATTTACAGTAAAATCAGGCAGTAAAATGAAGGAGATTGCATTTGTCAGGTGTAAATAAAATTGCTGAAAATATGGTTAAAATCGAAAAGCTAAGAAAAAATGCAACTGAAGCCTGAACAATTTTACCTGTTTGGACAGTATTCAGTAGGAAATGCTAACGTCCAGGTGGTGCCGTAGCCACCCTCTCGGCAGATTTGGGACAGTTACACGTTTTAAGAATTCCATTTAGACATTTGCCAATGACTGCTCAGCCAAAGCCATCTCCAAAATAGCACGTGATAAAGCTGAGCAGTTATTCAGCTCCCACAGTATCAGTTCAATCCGAAAATGCTTTCCATGGTAAAGATAATTCATACCCATGACTCTCCTCCTATACGTTTACATACAAACAAGGCACAACAGCCTCTGGTGAGCAGAGGAAGAACAGCCCCCCTTTCCTCTGCACTTCACCACCCTAGTGTTTAAAGTGTTTTTTTGCAACCCCCCCTGCAGCTCATTGTGTGCCTCAAAGTCACTTAAATCGAATGCTGAAACAGGGGTAGTTAATGCTTTACCTCGCCTTCTATAACTCAGGCTTCTCCCTGCTTACTGAAAAGCTGTTGATTTTGTGCAGTGCTTCCAACCACATCTTACCCCAAAAACTCACTGCCAGGGGTCTGTCCTCGAGCAGAGCCATGGGGAACGCTCTGGGACACCCCTCTGGCCACAGTCCCTTCTGCCCCTGCTCCCCACACTGTGTTTGCACCCCCTGGGCTCTCTGCCCTGGGAACATGAGCTGACAGTGGCCAATGTGTCCCTCTTTTAAAGGGAAATATATGCCAAAACCTGTGCTGGGTACCCTGGTGGGCAGCCATCCTCGTTAATATCCATTGGTATTTTGACATCAAGCCGTTTATTTTCCCTGGTGCAGGGGTCTCCAGTGGCAGCACATGTGCCCCTGCTGCAGACGTTTGTTGCCTCTTTGAGAGCAGGTACATGACACGTGTGTGTATTTTAACAGGGAGGTTTGGGGCAGATGGCACCACCCCAGCTGTGGTGAGAGGGGGCTGCTGCTCACCACCCCGACACCAGAAACGCTCTCCGTGCCCCAAAATACAGGCTGGATTTCAAGGTAAAGCAAAAAATAGTGGAACATTGGAGCCTTTGCCTTGTTGGTATTTTTTTGAGTCATGGGATGATGTTTGCCCTCCCCCTCCTCCCCCACCCCATGTGTCACCTATTCAAAGATTTTGAGACAATTTGAATATCCCTCGAATGTGTTC
Source organism: Calidris pugnax (assembly GCF_001431845.1). Classification (NCBI taxonomy): domain Eukaryota; kingdom Metazoa; phylum Chordata; class Aves; order Charadriiformes; family Scolopacidae; genus Calidris; species Calidris pugnax. The sequence continues at coordinate 444,969 of NW_015090768.1, read as the reverse complement.
AAATGCTGCAATTAAGAGCTGAGAAAAAAAAAAGCCAACAAACTGTTTAGGATAATGTTGGCCATCATTCTTCTGTTTCAGAAGTTTCAGTCCTTCCATCAGAGCAGAAATAATATCTCCTGACTAACTGCTGGCTGAAATAATGCAGAGCAGCTGACTGCCAGCTGATCCAGCCTGTAAATATTAGAGAATTTACTGCGTACTTACCTGTGTACTTTTCAGCAGAGTTTAGTCCATTCCGTGTTTCCTCCTTCCTCTTTTCCCGTTACCATTCCCCTCCCTCTCTGGCCTCTCCCCATCCGCTGTCTCTCCCTGCCCCAGAGAGGGGGGGCACCCGGGACCCCCTGCCCCCCAGACCCTTGGCCCTGCCGGTCACAGCCCTGATTCCTTTGCTCTTTCACCCCACAGCTGATTTCCCCAAACTTCCACATACGAATTTCTGTCTTGGGGATGGCTCCTGGTCCACTCCAAGGGGTGGTCTCCTGTTTGCAGTGAACAAGGAGCTAAGGGCTGAGGGGATGTGACACTCTGCTGGGGTCTGTTCCCCGGGGACAGGTAGGACCCCCGTGGCCTGAGGAGCCACCTCCTGCCATCCTCCCCTCTCCCCTCGGCACTCATGATGGTTTTCTTCGTCTCGCCGTTGCCAGCTGAACACGTGCCCACGTTCCATTACTATCATTCTGGAAATGTGTAGAGGCTGCAAACCAAAATCTCTGCAAATATTTGCTTTAATGTTTAATGAATTTGCTTCAGCTGTGTTTACCCTGCTTTTGTACTCACTTTCTCCAAACACTCACACATGAAAGCCTCGCAAATACGGTTCGAGGTTGAAGCAGTACTCAAAACAAGGATTTCCTCCCCAGTTGCATGCACGGTGCTCCCCTGCAAAGCCAACCCCTCCAGCCACAAAAGGCTCAGTATTTGGACACTGAAGGAGCGACCGTTCCTGTGGGGGAGGCAGGGAAAATGAAAATGTCCCATTCTGGGTTTTCTGGTAGTTAGCAAAGTGGAGGGCTTTGACGTGCACGCTTCCACACGGTGAGGAGCGGGGCCACGGCGTGGCTGGCACTCACAGCATCACTCACAGCATCGCTCAGGGTGTCACTCATTGTGTTGCTCATGGCATCACTCACAGCACCAGTCACAGCAGCGCCCACGACATCACGCACGGCGTCACTCACAGCATCACTCCTGGCATCGCTGGTGGCACCACGCATGGCACTGCTCATGGCACGATGCACAGCACCACTCGTTGTGTCACTCCTGGTATTGCTCGTGGCATCACTGGTGGCATCACACATGTCACTGCTCATGGCATGATGCACACCATCACTCATTGTGTCACTCACAGCATCACTCCTGGCATCTCTGGTGGCATCACGCATGGCACTGCTCATGGCATGATGCACAGCACCACTTGTGTCACTCCTGGTATCGCTCATGGCATCACTGGTGGCATCACTCGTGGCACCACTCATTGTATCGCTCATGGCCCAGCGGCACCACCAGGACCCTGTGGAGGACCAGGTTGCAGCCGTTGATGCTCCACACCCCATTGAACCCGGGCAGGAGCTCCACGGGGTCGCCCAGCTCACCTCTCCCTGTGGGGCTGGGCAGGTAATTAGCGTCTGCAGAGTAAAGAGATAAATTCCCCTACGTGTGTGGCATCTCCCACCAGGCAGAGCCTGGCAGCCATGGGAGACTCGTCTCCCCTCGGCTGTGCTGCTCCTCTCCTCTGTACTCATCATGAGGGGTCACATCACCTTCCCAACATGGACTGACCCACGAGGGCACTTAATTACATAGATAACATAGTTTGTGTCACAACTAATCAGACTTCATGGTACAAAAGGATCTCTTCTGAAGTGAGAGGTTAAACACATCCTTTTTTTGTGAATGACAATATGTGTGGCCACTGAGAGCAAAATTGCCTGAAGTGGGTGTTATGCCCACTCCAGAAATCTTTTCTTAAAGGAGAGAATGAAATTGAACCGCTGACATTCTCAGCTCTAGAAATGCAAAAAATCCGCATATTTTTTGAGTGGATTTGTACGTTAGGAAAAAACAGAATTCATTGAACTTCAGCGTATTTGAGAGTGATTAAAATCCATATCTCAACACAAAAAGGGGGTGGGCTGGTTTTTGTGGCACGAGGCAGTTGTAATTCCATTGTTGTGCTGCTGAGAACGGCGGTGGCACATTGTGCATTACTTTTATTGACACTGACTTCCACCCCACCATAATCAATGTTCAAATTCAAATCTATAGGACTATTTCTGTGCCTTAAGTCGGGTTCATGCATGAAGGTCACCCATGAATCAGGGTCCAACAGTGTAACCATAAAGCTGCAAAAATAAAATAAATGTTAAAGCATAACCGTCTGACCCGAACAGACTTTTTAAGGCGAGCAATACCCATTCTCTATAAATATGGTGAAACCAAAAATGAAGTCTCTCCACAATGGGGTGTTTGTTCCCATTTATTGTCCAGCTGGATCAGAATAAAATAATTGCTGGTTCCTGCAGCCCTGAGGAACACGGTCAGGGCCCTCCCCCTGCGCAGCCCCTGCTGCTCCCCTTGCTGCCTCTTAGGTACGATGCTAAAGAGCTTGATCCATGCTTTCCCGTGGTGTTTATACATCATTTCCTTTAATAGAGGAAATAAAATGTGAGTGGGTAGTGTGTCTTAAGACGGATTCATTGCCAAGTTAACATTAGATGTTATTTTAAAAACTCATAAAATTGACAAGAGGCACGGATTGATAAGTTGTAATAAAGAAATTCTGTTTGCTCTGAACACCAGTCGGAAATAATGGTTATGTCTTCAGACACAGCAGAGCAAGATGTTTCTGGTCTGTTTTGTAATTTGTATAAAGGGAGCACAGGGGAGCAGCAGCACATGGCGGGGACGGGCACCTGGGGACCGAAGCCTGAGGAGCCCACTCAGACGAGGTCTGGCTGTCTCAGTGCTGCCTGGGAACGGGCAGGAGTGAAAAAATACGGGAAAAAAGGGATAAAAGGTAAAAACTCTCTTGCGAGGCAAACATGCTGATGTTGAACAAAAATAAAAAACTACAATTAGGAGCACAATGCCATGTGGGCAAGCTCTCTGCTGTGGGGCTCAGAGCACCTTGGTGCTTTATTTAGCGCCGGGGGAAGCAGGCAGGGCAGGGGACAGAGCACAGAGCAGTGAGGTTCCCTCTGGCTGCCTTCACCCGTGCTATTCAGCTGGCACGGAATGGATGTTAGAAACTGGCTTTCTTCCACCCGCCGCATCCCAGGATCAGGAGATCTGCCTTGTGTTGATGTGCCAAGCGCCAGCAGAGACGTGGGGAGAAGACGGGGCAAACCCAGGAGTGGGGCTGTGGTGCTGGACCATGGGCATGGACCCATGGCAGCACCCGAGGAAGGTGGCCTGTGGTGTCTCTGCACAGCCACCCACACCAAAAATATTCAAAGTATTTTTATTTCTTTTCAAACCAGGACAACACACACTGGGTATTACCTGGCACTCTATGATGGACAAGTTTGTCAGAGCTCTGGGCTCCTCCTGCCCAGCTCAGAGATGGCCAAGTGCAGCAGAGTAAGTTTTCCTCAGACATTTCACTCCCTGCTGCCTGCGGGAGGGCAATGAACTGCACCCCTGTCTTCCTCAGGTCTGAAATAAACAATGCAGCTGTTTTCCTAGCTCTGGGCTCCTCCTGCCCAGCTCAGAGATGGCCAAGTGCAGCAGAGTAAGTTTTCCTCAGACATTACCCTTCCTGCTGCCTGCAGGAGGGCAATAAACTGCACCCCTGTCTTCCTCAGGTCTGAAATAAACAATGCAGCTGTTTTCCTTAAAGAAACAAAATATCCTTTAAGTGCATTATGACAATGAAAAGCAGTTCAGCCTGCGGATGTCTCTAAGGAACACAGCGATGGGTGCCCACAGCCCCCGTGGAGAGAAGACAGGGGCAGAGACCCCAGAGGGTAATGTTTACAGCACTCGAGGCTTTAAAAAATTGTGATTTAGGGGGAAGAGGAGGGCGGCAAAAATACTGCCTTTGTTACCACCTGTGTCTGGGTGGCAGGTTGTTCCCTGTGCCCCCGAGACCCCTTTGGAGCAGGATGGAGCCATCACCACCAGGCACGCTGTGGTGACCACCAGGGGTGGTTCTCACCGGGGCAGGGTCACGGGAGATGAAGGACAGGCTGGCGGTGGAGCTGACTCAAGCTTCTCCTCTTCCCATCCAAGGACCTAAGTTTTCAAAATCTACATTATATTTGTACCTCTACAGCTGTAAAAACAGGAATAAGATATTTAAAGCTCAGTTTGTTTATGGAGTAGTAACTCACAGCTTCTGAAGAAAGGAAGGGCATTGCTCACGGCAGCGGATGCCAGGCAGGAGTGCAGGGAAGGACGGTGGGTCTCCGTTCCCTGAGCCCAGTCCTGGGTCGATGTGCCTGTGGCAGGGACCCCCACAGCCCCTGTCCCTGGGGAGGACACGTGGTGCCCAGGAGCCCCCAGCCCACACTGAGTCCACATTCCAGCTCAACGCATCCCACTCTGCTGCTTAATTTCTTCTCCAGCCAACTATAATTGTGCAAAACCATGCTGCTAATCTCATATTTTTCAGATTAATTTCAGCAGCATCAGCATATTGGCAATTCAATTAACTAATTATTTAATGTGTTTGTTTTCTTTTAATATATCCCCAGTAATAATTGTTGGCCCTGCTGTTATAGAAGATGCCAGAATCTATTTCAATTATTATTACTTTTAAAGCACAAATGACATTTTTAATATCCTCCTGGATGCTTATTACCATAGGAAATTGCCACAAGAGTCTAGTAACATCTCCTTCTGTAACTGATATTTATATTCTTCTCATTACTTCTTCGGCTCACCATGCACTTATCCGGCAGCAATCCCCTGTGATCAGGGACATTGTCCTCTGTCCCTTTTACCAGGTCACAAGGCAACGACAAGAGTGAGACTTTTCTGCAAGATGAAATTTGTTGAGCTCCAGCTCCCAGGTTTGTGGGAGCTCGCGTGCCTGTGACCATGTGGCCATGACAACCCAGCCTGGGGGTGTCCATCCTGAGCATCCTTGTACTAGACAGAAAGGAATAGAAGAATGCACATCCAGGTACTAATTTGAATTACCCTCTTGCCCTGACCTGGTACTTTCAGGTGTTGTACCACCGGGTGTGCGTCTGCCAGGAGAGGTGGCAGCACTTCTCCATCACACCTGAGGAACCCCTCACCTGGGTCATGTGCATTCAGGGCTTTTTTCCCTGCAAGAGTAAAAGAAGGAACTTTCAAAATATGTGCTTTCTATTTCCATCATGGGAAGGTTTGCACCATCACCATCCCATTTCCAGAGCTGAGGGTGAACTGGGCAGTGAGTGACCCTCAGCGTGCACCTCAGGGGAGGCTCAGAGGTCCCCATGGAACTGAGGAATGGGTTTTCAGAATCCTTTGTGGTGCTTACGGTGTCTCTAGGTCTGCATTGTCCTGGTAGAGAGACTAAAACAACCAAAATCCATTACAAGCTCTTAATTGTCACTTTCTGCAGCAAATAGCTGTTTGCCCGCATGAGTCACTCATGGCGGTGGCGTTCCTGTGCTGCTCACTTTAAACAAACAGCAATGTTTTGATAAAGTTTGCAAAAGCATAATTAGTCCTACAGGCACAATATTTTCAGATTTCAAATGCTTGTTCTCCAGCTGTAGTTTTAGATTTATAATTTCAAAAGCAGCTGATGGCAGTCTCCAATGAAGCTGAAGGTTTGAGGGTGGGGAGGGATGGGGGTTGGGGCTAACGGCATTCAAAACCTTCTTGAAATATATGCACACAGAGAGGTGTGGTACGTGTCTGTGTTATAGACATCTGACACAATCTAAAGAAGTGAGAAAGAAAGAAAGAAAAATCTAGTATAAACACAGACTTTAACACGAATTCTGCTGGGATCCCATGGCATGTAATCCCTTTTTCATGCAGTGCTTTATTCCTGTAATGGACCAAAACACACTCAAGGAAGAGAGTCGCTCTTTCGGAACAGCTGAAAAGGAAATATTGTAGTAAAGGAGGACACGGCCAGGCGAGAGGAGGAAACCCCCAGAGGTGTGTCTCACCAAAGAGGTCCCAGTTCCCAGGGAAGAGGGAGATTTCCCCAGGGACTGGTGGGACGTGGGGGCACGGGGGAGGTTCAGGAGCTCTGTGAAATCCTTGGAAGCTGGAGCTTTTGTGGCTGTGAGGCCCCAAGATGTCAGCTATAATCAACCTCCTCTCGGAGAAATAGACCGCTACAGTGTGCTCATTTTCAAACAAATTCAATATTTTGCTGGTTTGCTTGACTTTTAGATTTATTTCCCAATTGACTAACTCGTGGGAGCTTTCCCTCTATACGGTGACTGCTGTTCTTTGGCTTTAGGAGCGGCGTGGGTTCTGCTTGGGCGATAGTGAAACGGTGAGCAATTCTTTATTTATTTTACTCTCTTAAAATGTCAAGATTTAATACAGCTTCAGCCTCAGCTCAGCTGCTTGAGCGCCAGAGCTCCATGGCTGTTTGTCAAAGGTGGACACCTCTGGGCAGGGCACAGGTCTCTTCTCTTTAAAGCCCTCCCAGAGAAAACCCAATTTCTGTTGGGTTTCTGCACTTTGAAAGGCAGCACCCTCAATGTCCTGCCCGCGACGCCTGGGGCTGTGCCAGCTGCTGGGCTGGCTGGACCAGCAAATCCTCATCAGTCCAATTCCTAACGAGCAGCGTGGGAAGCTCCCTTCACTTTAATTTAGCATCAGTTTCATAGTTTGTTACCTCAATTGGATTTGAGCAGACATTTCTATATACATTCACTGGCTTATTTCTTGTCTACAGCATTATAGCAGTTTGGGTTGCAGTAATTCACTGTTTCGTATTGGGAATTCTCTTTCAGACAGCAGACTCTGGGTTTATCTATGCCTACTGGCTTTTGCTTTTTTAATTTAACCAGTGACCATTAACCCCAACTGCTCCTGGTCCACGCAAGCTGCTGTTTTCCAGAGCAAACAACATAATGTGTTCTTTAGTGTTTTGACCTGATCTATTTCCTGCACTAGGCAAAGTAAATAGCAATTACTTTTGAAAACAACATATTTGCTTGTATTTATATTTGTATTTGACACCTGCAGCTGTTTTCTTTGGGCTGGAAAGGGCAGTGCTCCTGGAAAGGCTGGGCAGCCCCCGAGCTCCTGCAGCTCCTGGGGGTTTGGGGCAGGTTGGGCTGAAAAACCACCAGAAAGACCAGGAGAGAAGCGTGGGCTTGGGAATGGTGTTAACAGCACCCGGGGGAGAGACGGTCTGGAGGTGAGCTCAGAGCAATAAAACTGGAGAAAGAAGAAACCCTGACAGATGTTACCCCAAACCAGAACCCTCCCAGCTTGGACAGCCCGTGCCCTCTCTCCTTGAGCTCCAATCCACCTTTAATCTGCAAAAGAAAATAAACCATTGCCATTACTCCACAAGCACTGCATTAATGTACTCGTGTGCCAGTGAGGACGCCACGGAAGATTTACTCATCGTTGCTTTAAGGTTTTTACAGATCATACCTAACATCTATCTTCATTTCTACACTATAAATGCCAATAATTTGGGAGCAGTTTAGCAAACTGCCACAGAAACAGAGAAAATGAATGCCTTGGAACAAAAGAGCCTTAACAAACGGCAGAGATTTTGAAAGGCTGTGGTGTCAGGGGTTAGTTACGCTCCTTCATTTGCTATAGCAACGGCCACGCGCGCCGGCGCCTTCACCGCCGCACAACATTCGCTGCTGCCCACTTTTTTTTCCTGTAACCTCTCCGATGGCCTGGAAGTCCGCAAGTGTCTCTTAATTGACTCTTGTTATGAAAATTCCTTCCTGGGAAGCATCTTGAGATAAAGATCTCTCACACAGGAAAAGAAAAAAAAAAAAATTGAATGGGCTTTCTCTGGCGCAACTGTAAAGCAATTTGCTACGCAATTAGTCAGAAAGAAAGAAAATGTTCCATTCTCGTTTATTTTTTAAATTAACAGCAGAGAAGCTAGTGCATGCTTTTGTAGTCCAAGCATTTCAAAAAGCAAAAATACCCAAATATTTCAGCAGGCATGACAGAAAAAACAAAGGTCAACAAAATGACTTTTTTTCTTTCCATAGCAGAGCATTGTCCTCGAAAATTATATTTGGTTATTTTTGCCTTGTTTTCTTTCTCAGACTATTTTTGGTGGGTTTTCTGACCCTCTCAGTCAGGGCAGCTCATTTGCAATGAAGACCATGAGGGTCATGAAGGCCATGAAGGCTGTGAAGGCCATGAGGATCATGAAGGCCATGAAGGCAATGAAGGCCATGAAGGTCATGAAGGCTGTGAAGACCATGAGGGCCATGAAGGCCATGAAGGCAGTGCTGTTGGTCTGTGTGTGTGCACAGCCGAGCCTGCTCCTGCACTCATGGCGTAGCGTTGCCTCCATCCATCAGGAGGAGCTTGTCCACAAATGCCATTTTTTTGGACCTTTCTGGCAGCAGGTTCCACAGTGAGGAATGCCGCTTTCTGGTGCCGATCCGTGCTGCTGCTGGGAAGTAAAATCCTGATGGATCACCAGAGCCCACCATGGAGCTTTTCAGTCCATGACCCCAGAATGTCAGGGAGAGGGATGTCCATCGGACGTGTTGAGCCTGCAGAGGGGGAGGCAGGTCGCCAGCTGCTGGAAACACGCTGGGCAGGAAAGTTTATAACTGCAGAGGATCTGGCCATGATTTTTATGAAAATTACTCTCTAAATGGTGGCTTATTGAGATTTATTGACAGTAATTATTCAAATGAAGAAGTGAAGCTAGTAAATTTGGTTCTTCAGAAAATTTGCACTGATTTGCAGCATTAATAAATACCAAATAGCTATTCAGGTGCAATCTGAAACTCCTTCACTCCATTTTTCATTGTTCACTGGTTTGACAGACTTCAAAAATCTAATCTGCAATATTGTGGTAACTCATTTTTTAACTTATCTCTGCCTGATATCCATTTTATAAAACCTTACCTGTTTTAGACATAAAGGCTTGTCATTCTCCCAAATCAAGGGGAAAGAAGATAAAAAACAAAGTTCTTAAAAACTGATTTTCAGAAGATCAAATTAGCTGGCTGAATTGAAAAATAACATTAAAATGTTTGTGGTAGACTTGGAAGAAAGTATTCACTATTGCGACCAAAGTAAAAATAATAGGGGCTACATGTTCTATAATATAAATGTGGGAAAGAAAACGTTTTAAAAAAGAAAGAATCACCTGAAGAAGAATTCTGAGATTGTCTTGATTTGTGAATAGCGCACTTGATAGACAATTTGGCAGAGCAGACATTAATTTGGTTTTAACTTTTTATTCTTTGAAAGCGGAAAAAATACAGGTTGAAAAACTTTATCCACCTCCACGGTGAGATCTGCAGTGAAATACAGAACTTGTGCTGGCACCAGCACATCAAAATTGTGCTGAACGTCAGCAGCCGCAGAGAGGAGACTCACCAGAATAATTTGCATCTGGAAACCTCCTTGCAGGAAAAGACTTGAGGAGATCAACAATTCATTTTATTCTGAAATGTTCAGAAGGTGACTTCAACTGACGGTAGAGGACTCTGTCTTAGCACACAAAGCCGTCTTCACATTATGAAGAAATGAGACAATTGCGAATAAATCAAAAAGGGATTTTTTTTCTAAACAAGGCAAAGGGAAAGGGCTTCAGGGAGGATTTGCAGGTTTAATTTTAAAGTGCCTGTTATGCAAAAGGTCAAACCAGGTGACCATGACAGACACTTTTGCCTCATAATCCACAAATCTGCCAACAGAGAGATATTTAACCTGTTTCCTACCTTCAGATTTAAAAGCATTATATGTTGTTAAAATCAGAGTTTTAACTGGAAAAGTTTAAGGTGATATTTAAATTAAAACTGGCAATAAAGTACTGCAGTAAATCATTCAGCCACAGGAAGGAGAATATTTAGTAGCTGTTACCACATGTTGCTGAGGAAGCAACCACCCCGGTGCCACTGCTGAAGAAGACCCACCCCCAGCAATGCTTTGGGAGCCCACCAGCACCAGCCTCAGCATCCTGCATTGCAGGGGATGAGCCCTCTAATTGTTAAATTATATGTTTTATTAACTTTTCACGTGCTGAGCAGGGGTGGGTGGGTGGCATGGGAAACAGCATGCGGGCAGCTCTGCCACCACCACAGGGACTTCATTAGCATTTGGTACCACACCATGGAGAGAGGATCATAGAAGTGTAGAATGGTTTGGGTTGGAAGGGACCTTCAAGACCACCTTCAGTACCACCCCCTGCCCTGGGCAGGGACACCTCCCACCACACCAGGTTGCTCCAAGCCCCCTCCAACCTGCCCTTGAACCCCTCCAGGTTCCAAGCTCTACGTTTACCCAGTGAAATTGCCCAACCCCAAAAGCTGTGGTTTCCTCGCTTGGTGTTTGCAAGCAGAGAGTCACAAATGCACATGATGCAAAGGAACAGCGGACATTTATTATACGTTAATGAACATATAATAGAAGTTATCTTTTTTTTTCCTATAAATATGCTATTGTAATACTTGCCCTAAACTCCCATGCAAAAGAGGAACAGTAAATACAAGTATCTCCTTTCTCCCCAGCAGCAGTGAGAGCAGCTCCTTTCAGCCAGAGCCCTCCCCATCCCAACCGGTCCAGCCCCACCACCAGCGGGGCTGCTCCAGAGGGACCGGAGGCTCCTGCCATCCCTAATGGCAGCGCCAGGTATTTCACACCTCAGCAATGAAACAGCTGGAAGGGCTCTGCACTCAGGGGCACTTAAGGAGCTTAGAGGAAATTAAAGGATATTATAGAAATATGAATTATAAAGAAGGAAATACTAAAGGATTTTTCCTCCATTATGTCTCACAATTATTTTAATTCCTCTCCAAAGGCAGGAGGCTTAGTGTGATCCCAGTAAATCAGCGAGGAGTGTTTGCAGGGCCCCCCCCCAAAAGTGGGACTAGCCCAAGCCCCATCCCGGCTCCCAGCGCCCCTGGACGGGCAGGGGGGTGGCTGGGCACAGACACCCACACACGCTCACACTGGTCACAGGCACCTTCTTAATCCACCTAACACCCTCACGGGGCACAGGCACAGAATTAAGGGTGTCCCTCCTCCTTCTCCTACGCCTTTAAGGCCATGGTTTAATTCCGTACACAGAGAAACGTACTGCCAAAAAGGGCAGGGCTGCAGAGAAACAGCGGCAAAGGGGAAGGTCTTGAATCTATTAACTGAAATATCAATATGGTCTAAAACTATAAATATCTTCTTTTAAAAAGAACAGTTACCAGGGCTTCTAGGCAGGAGGAAGAGAATATGTATCGCAGGAGTGCCGTATTCGTACCAAATATCTTATGTGTATGGATAATAACTACTGTCCCTGGTGGGACCTGGGGTTGTCCCCGAGTACCCCCAGGACTCAGGGGACCCAGCCCCTGTGCCCTGTTGCTCCTCGTGACTAATACAAGAAATAAGCCCATAATGTAGATTTCCAGATGGAAACGTATTTCTGAGTAAATGGTAGTAAGAATTTTGACTTTGAACCCATCAGTATGTGATGATCTAGCAGCCTTAATAATGAAGATAAATTTCTGAGCACGTCAAAACATTTATGGAGAAGACTCAAAGAATTAAAAAATGCACAGTGATTCCTCAGACACCCAGACTGAAGTTCAAGCGAGTATCCCATCTGTAAGATTCACTTTCATTTCAGTTTCAATTATAAGATTTTATTCTTGCGATTAATTTCCACTGTCATCTGAAATCTAAAGGTTTGACGCAGTAAGACTCAATTGTGGTGGGAAATAAAAGCTTCTCTACCCTTTGCTGTATTCAGCCAAGAAAGGCATATTTTTAGTATTACAACAACAGAAAAATTAGCAGATATTATGCAAAGATTACTAGAAATTGTAAAAATAATGCTTTCTATTGGACGAGGCTTTCAGCAACGTGGTGTGGTGGGAGGTGTCCCTGCCCAGGGCAGGGGGTGGCACTGGATGGGCTTCAAGGTCCCTTCCCACCCAAACCATTCTGTGATTCTATGATATAAATACTTTAATGAGTTTGGTTTAATGAACTTCCCCTCATATTGCTGATGATATTCTGTCATCTCTGAATTCCTTTTTCGTTGCCACCATTGATTTGCCCTCACTGAGACGCCAGATTCCTCCACTTTCTCGTGTGGGTTTGGGGACGGGCAGGGAGGAGCTCCTGCCCCTGCCCCGGGGACTCCCCCGTCACTCGCGGGTGGCTGTTTTTTTGTGCTCCCATCCCTGAAAAATCCTAAATCCTCTGCGGAGCAGGGGACCTTGTGCTCGCAGCGCCTGCCTGCCCGATCTGAGCAAGGACCGCACAGATCAAAAGGCACCCGAGAAGAGCTGTTTAATGATCTGCCTTCCCCCGCTCTCACCCTCCTCTCTGGGATCCTGAAGTCATTGCCAATGCAGAGCTAAATGAAACCAAAACCCTCAGAAGCTGAAAAATAAGAGAGGAAATCAGGAAGCGGAGCTCTTTTCAAGTGCAGATGTAAACGAGAGATAACTCCAGACTCAGCTCTCTGCAGGACACTTTGAGTTAAGATCCCTCTTTCCCTCTACGCCCCCAGCCAGCACCAAAATACACGTTTCATTTTTCATGTCACCTCCAAAGGCGTGTGGGATCAGCTGCGGGATAACGCTCCGCCAGGATGAATTTGGGGGGAGGGAGAGGTGGGGGTGAATCCATGGGACCGACCACAGCCAGTGGTCCCCAGTGTCAGGGCCCCTGCAGAGGGTGGATGGCTCCCAGGATGGGGACCCTGCCTGGGGGTGCTCGGGGACAGGGGTTGCAGGGAATCCCCACAAGCAGGAGGGTTGGGGTGTCCCTGCAGCAGCCGGTGGCCAAGGGTCTGCATGTCTGTGTCCAGGGCGTGTGTGCCCGCGGGACAGGGAGGAACAAACACCCACAGGGGGTTAGAGGAACACATAGTGCAAAGTTGAAGTTCTACCATTTATTAGACTAATTATTTTCTGAAGGCAGAATCTAGACAACCAACATGAATATGCAATTCTGCATGTTGTCACTTTTCCCATCATGCCACAAGGTCAGCTCTAATTGACTTTAAAAATCCATCTTAAAGGAGGCTTTGCAAAGGAGCCAAGAGCTGAACCGGTGCTGAAGGTGCTCGTGCCTCCTGGTGGTCCCCTCTGTTGTGACCCCCTGGGGACATGCCCCAGCAGCAGGACCCCACAGAGCCAGCACCATTTCCTGGCACAGAAGGAGCCCCCCGTTGTCAGCCCGGAGGACACCAGCACTGGGGGGACAACAGAGGAACATCATGTGCCATGGGCTCTGCTGGGGTTGTGGCTCTTCCCAGACAGGACTCTGGCACGGCCAGTGGGAGCCAGGTCTTCTGCTGGAGGGGGGGGGGTGGCACAACTTAAAGGGGGCACGGGGCCATATGTCTTCGACATTGCCAAGAGGATCTGAGAATCAGTGGGGTTTCACCTTCTGCAGATGAGCAGTGAATTTCCTCCTTTGCTGTTTGATTGCCCTCGGGATGATGTCACTGACTGCGCTGCAGGCGCCTCTGGGAGCCCCTTCTACCCACCAGGGCTGCCTTTGCACAGACTGAACAGAAAAAGAAGTTCATCCCTGAATCCACAATCTGAGCCTATTGTACTAATTCCCTTGAGGGCGGAGGGAGCTTTAGTGGTGGGTTTCACAGGGTTAATCATCAGCTGAGAAGGGAGTGCCTGGGCACAGCAAAGAGACTTACCCAGGGCCATGCTCCTGAGGACAAAGACCTCCCGGGACCCCGATCCACAGCTCTCACATGGGCAGAAACAGCCTCACCTGCTGCCAAATAAATAAAATAAAGCTGCTATTAAACTTACAGACTCAAAAGCTAAGTCTTAAACTTTTAAGGTACTTTTAGCAAAATAAAGCTCTTCTGCAAATGTAAGACTTTTTTCATGCATTTTCCCCATTGTACTGGGGATTCTGTTTCACTAGAAAAAAAATTACTCCAGAAAAATGCACCCCATTTAGTCCCCAGTGGCGAAGTAAAACCTAAGGGTTTTTGGTTTTTTTTCAGTTTATGCCCATGGGGGTTTCAGTTTCAAAAAGCAATTTCGGGTTTTAAAACCAGTTTGCTTTCCACACTGCCATGCCAGCCTGGTCTGGCCACCGTGTCCCCAACACGCTGTCCCCAGGGGGGACCAGCCCTGCCCCCCCCCCCCC
>NW_015090768.1:375906-430700 GCF_001431845.1 Calidris pugnax | reverse complement strand
CCCCCCCCCCGCCCGGCCAGCACAAGGGTGGGACAGGAGCGGTGCTGCCACCACCCCTCCCCACGGACTGCTCTCGCAGTGAAGGAACCAGCTCACCCCCAGCACAGAAATCACTTTTTATACCCCATCAGGGACTATCCCCAGCGGGGGGCCGGGGGGCACAGAGCACAGGAGGGGGGCAGGGGGGGCGCAGGCAGAGGGACAGCAGAGACTGTCTCTAACGGGGATTTTAACAAAGTTATCAGTTTTATGTTTAAGCCACTGAAGACGTGATACTGACACCACCACAAATAAATTGGATGTCTCTTACACAAACACTCCTGAAAATTTTATATTTATGTGGCAACCGGCTTATTCTATTTACATGAACATCTGCTGCAGGTTCACTAAAATCTTTAAAACAGATGGACACGAAGAAAGAGCTAGTAATTAACAAAGCTATACGTTGATTAAATCAGTGTGTGGTTAATTTTAATGATTACTGATCCTTACTGGGGTCCATAAGACTTGTCAGAATCCAATCCACTTTAGCTGAGGTGTTGATTAGCTGCAGAGCCAGGCGCAGGCGCTGCCGTGCCGTGGGCTGGGCTCTGGGCTCCACCACAGCCCAGGGGCTGATCCTGCTCCAGATAATTCACCGCAGCCAGTAACGGTGGGCCCACAGCCAGGACGGGATGTTGTGAGCATCCACTGTGGCTTGGACATAAAACTTTACAGGATTAATTCCTTTCCAAGTAGAGCATCCTTTCAGAAAACCACAAACCAATCTCCATTAAGACATTTTGGCAACAAGGACTCAGCCAGCAGCTCCGGGAGGATGCTCCAGTTACCAAATTATCTCCACTGGAGATAAAAAGTGTGCTTATCTCAGCTTCCAGCTTCAGATCTCCTTATATCCATGCCCACAACGTTGAAAAGCTGTCTGCTCCTGTGCTCATCCTCGCAGGCTGAGGTCAGATCCCGCCTTGTTCATCTCACTCCTGAACTCAGCAGACGGGCTCCTTTGAGCCTCTCAGTACCCAGCCTCCTCTTCTGGCCCTTGTCCCTCTGCTCCCCGTGGCCTATGATCCCTCCACGTGGTCCCTCTCTCCTGTGTGGTCTCTTTCCATGACAGGGTCCTTCTCATCCACTTGGTCCCTCTCCTCACTGTGGTCCCTCTCCCGACACGGTCCCTGTCCCCAGCTTGGTCCCTCTACCTGCATGGTTCCTCTCCTTGCATGGTCCCTCTCCCCAGCATGGTCCCTCTGCCCCATGTGGTCCTTCTCCCCAACTTGGTCCATCTCCCCGCATGATCCCTCTCCCCACTGTGGTTCCTCTGCCCACTGTGGTCCCTCTCCCCCCACCTTGGTTCCTCTCCCCACACACATCCACTGCAGCTCAGCAGAGGGTTTCCACCACAGCCAGACCACCCACATCTTCCCCAGGTCTCCGTCCCTGTGGGCACAGAGCATCCCATGTCTCCCACTCTTGGTGGCCATCCAGCAGCAGCCTGTGTCCTCCCCAGAGGTCACACTGGTGTCAGACACCACCCAGCCAGCTGCTGTATCAACACTCCCCTCATCCACCTCTGCGGGATCCATCCCCTCCCGTGGTCCCCAAGCCCAGGAGCAACCAGGGGCTGTGTCAACCAGCCTTTGAGTTACCCACCCTCATCCAGCAGAGCTGGAAGAACGCATGAAATAACCCAAACAAAATCAATGTTTGTGCTGTAGATGTTTCAAAGGTTGATATACTTGAAGCAGAATGGCTTAAACAGACTTGTGAATTCAGCCTGGTGTTGTGCTAATTACTCCAAACGAATTCACCAAACTGTGCAAACTGCTGAGTCTGTCCTAGAAAAACCTTCCGTAAACACCAGGCACCGGGATCCAAAATGCTGCAGCGCATCCCTGGAAGACAGGATTATCATTGCAACTCCCAGCTCACCGAGAATGTGTAAGTAAAGAAATGTCACTGATATAAAATGACTGTTGGTATCACCCCTGAGGGCCTGGACCCACACTGCTGCTGCTCCTGGGGTAGCTCTGGATCAATCTAGCCACGTGCTTGTTTAGAACGCATTTTTCTTTCTGCAAACATTTAATACTAAAGGAAAAATTTTAATATTTAAAAAAAAAAGCCTGTGCACCACTTCCGTGCCCAGAACGCATTTTTCTTTCTGCAAACATTTAAAACTAAAGGACAAATTTTAATATTTAAATAAAAAAAGCCTGTGCACCACTTCCGTGCCTTTCACTGCAGCAGCGCCCTGTGATCCTGTGTATGAAGTTTGCTCCTGCAAATGTCTGTGGGAACACAACAGGATTTTACAGAACACTGAAAAGCGTAGTTTTATCAATGAGGAAACACACAAAAATGGCCTGATCTCTAAGCAAAGAGACAACTACGATTAAAAGAAAAAGGACCAAAAAAACCCCCTCTAAAATGCTAAACTTAGCCATCACAGATAAGACACGGTGCCACGTGCTGCCACAGAGCTCCACTCCCATTCAGCAGTCACAGGGATCAACAGAACATCGTCAGGAATTACTTCGGTTAACGGAGACGAGACTGGAGAGATTAGATTAATTAAACCGATAAATCCCAGGCAAGAACCAAAAGCACCCAACAGGGGGAAGGAAAGCTGTGTGAAAGATGGGCACTGGTGCCAAGGAGATTTGCAAAGGTCCCACTGGTCCAGCGGGGCTGGCAAAGCCTTCAGCTCTGAGATAAAGAAATAAATGAAGGAAATGGCGAAAGTGCCAGGTAACCACGGGCACGGGGTGTACTTCACAATATGCTTAAAAATACACTTTATACAAAGGGACTTTGAAAATCAGAGGCAGAATGTGTATCGCAATTCATTTTATACAGCACCTTCCCTGCCACTGGAAAGGAAGTGACATTTGGCTTATTAATGGCCATCACAAGTGACACGACTTTGGAAAATTAGTAAACCAGCAAAAGAGATAAAGGATACCAGTACCATCAGAGGAAACACAAATGTAGGCAGAAACAACCCGTAAATCTCCAGAATAAACCTGCGGAGCTCATCGCCGATGGATATTACTGAGAGTGAACATTTAATAGAATGCAGAAAAGTAGGTCTGTGTTGTGTGGCGGTCCTGGGACCACAGCGGGCATCAGGGCAGGGGACACAAACCCTTCTGCCCTAGCACAGAGACACACTATGCATTTACCCTATGGACAGAGGCTTCCACAATGATCCATTTCTGTGGTTTTTCTATGCCTTCCGAAGCATCTCAGCCTGGTAAATTACAGAAGAAAGACTAACAAAAAGGTTGGATTGTCAGTCTGATCTCATCTATCAGTCCCAAAAAATTTGAGTAACAAGATGAGACTTAACTGGGAAAAAATGAAGACTGTTCAGCAAGGGGGAAAAGCACATATTGAATCGGAAATGGAAACCCAGGAAGGTAGTAAAAGCCGGAGACCTTGGGGCTGGATTGGACAGCAAATTAGAATTGAAAATGCAATAGAATTTGGCAGCAAAAAAGGTCAATGCAATTTGGAGCTGTGTGTGCCAAGACTTTCCGTCACGGAGCAGGGAGGATAGAGCCTGGTACCAGTTTTCTAGATTTAAGCGGCTTGAATAAGTTTCAAATAAATATCCAAACATTTGGGTGCTTAACCAAATCAAGCCTCAAAACCCTTTTGGATTTTCACTTTGATTTCTAACATCTTTATGTTTGGCCTCTTTTCTGAGAATTCAATCTGTTGTAAAAATGAATCTTTCAAGACAAGCATCTGCAGTTGCCAAGAGACTATTGTGTTAAGCCCGAGGATGATTTAGCATCCTCGCAAACTGGGATTTTGGAGTTAGAAAAAATCACTTTGCTTTTAGTAGCAGATACATTTCGGATGGCTGAGAACACGGCTGTCGCTTCTCAGAACTCCTGATTTAGTTATTCCCCCCCAAACCACAGCTTTTTTCCTTAAACAACACTTTCTTCTGAGGCCCATTACCCCAGCCACTGGGTAACACACACCAATAAATAAACAGAAGTCTCTAAATGAAACACAAAATAGTCCTTTCATTTCCAAATGCCCCACAGCGACCTTCCCATTGCCAGAGCCCCATTTACTGCCATTTACTGATCTGTAACGCCATGAAAATCATGACCAAAAAGTAAGGTTTTCTGCACAGTTTTTCCTCTGCAACTCAAAGATCTGACAGGCGGAGTGGGGACTAAGCTTCAGAGCCATCAGCTGCCTCCAGAAATGTCTCACTAATACTCAGTGCCACAAGTATTTAAATACTATGATGCAGTGAATAGTAAGAATTATTTTGTCTTTGAACGTGGAGTTGCTGCACTCCTTTTACATCCAAAATTACATCTTTCAGCCATTCATTATTGTTTGATGTAACTAAATCTTCAATGTCAAGGAAGTAAAAATCACTTCAGCCTCGACATTCGCGAGTAATTTCCTTTGAAGAAGGCAGAAATTTATTTGGCTTGACCTAATGATGGAACTAAGTAGGTTTCCCTCAAGCCGTCTGCCAAGCAAGACATATTTACTCTGTGTGCTCTCAGGATGCATTAGAAATGTTCTGTGTGAGCACAAACAGCTCGGGAAGGTTTCAGTGACGGTGCATCGTGGAGATGAATCCAGAGCTAAAACCCAGGTGGTGTTTTGAGAGCGGTCCTGACCCAGGAGGGAGAGAGGGAGTGAGCCCCTGCTATTCCCTGGAAGGCTGCAGGAACATCTTCCCAGGTGTTTCACCGGAGGGCGGAGGAGCAAATGGGGTCACTGAGGCAGGGATGGGTTTGCTGGGAGAGGTCTGGGCAGGACGGGGAACTGGGACTGCCCTACAAATAGGTGAGACGGCCAATGCAGCATCTCCCACCACAGGAGGGACGTGGGGGTCCCTGGTGGCCCAGTGGGATCTGAACCCCGAGGGTCACAGCTTCCAGGGTCCCATAAAGCCTCCGCAGTCCGGCTCTGCAGCTGCAGCTCTTGCTCTCTCCCACCCACTCTGTAAGAAACTCACCGTTATTTCTTGCTGGTCAAACTCTTCTGATTTTCCTGTTGTTCCTTTTGACCCACACTGCAGGTTAACCAAGACCAAAATTATGTCTGTTGGAAACAGCAAAGCACGGAGCAGGTAACCTCAAAAAATGGGACATCTTTTAAAGATCAAAAAGGCTTGATGCTGCTCGTTATCCTCAGTCTTTAATTCTTGGTCATTACACCAATAAATTATAGGTTCAGCATTATCCCGCTCAGTACAACAATAAATGGAAAGTCATATTTGGCATCAAACTACTGGAGAAGAAAGGATGCAGAAGGAACTCCTGCTCAGAACCTTCCTGCCAAAGCGTTGGCCTTCTCTCCACGCCAGCTGCGGGGACGGCTAACGACGATGCTACGAGGGTTTGCTGACTGGCACAGAACAGCCTGAAGTTCCTTAAATTGCCCCAAATGGCAATGGTTGTGCTACGATGTGGACAGAAAGGTCAGAAATAATGGGACTTTTCCACTAACCTGTTCTCACAAGCGCAGAGCAGAGGCGGGGGCAGCTCCCCCTCTTCCCGACTCTGCACCGTGGGCTCCCGCTCCCCCCACGGCCACCCCAGCCACTGCAGGGCTTGCATTAGAGCTCTGCCCCCCAAAAACTCCACACGAGCCACAGTCCTGAGCCGCCAGCGGAAATGGGGATGAAGGCTCATTGCAATGAGGATGTCAATCTAAAAACCAAAAATTAAATTAAAAAAAAAAAAAAAGTTATCAGGCGGTAGGAAGGATTGACCGGAGTGTATTACAAGTTAATTTTTAAAACAACTACACTGAAATTATGCCGGTTGCTATCGGGATCGGAGTGAGACAGGCAGGAAATTAAAAACCTAAGGTTTTTACCTGAACTCATCTCATAGCCATGAAATGTCTATTCATTATAGTGTCAGACAAATGGGAATTTGTCAGGCCTTCAGGTGGCGTCAATTACGAGCCCTTCCATTTGTTTCGGTGTAATGGTACCTGTTTACACCAACAGAGAAAGCACGGCTGGAAGCCCTCCTCCTTCTATTCAATCTTCTGCCTTTCGCTAAGCTATCAAAAGGCATTTTTACAAAAAGAAATTACTCCTGCTAATTTTATCAGGCTGCCGAGCTCGGAGCCTGGTCTTTCCCTCGGCTAGGTCGGTGCGACACCGGGGACACACGCTGCTCCGGGGTCAACACCCCGAGCTCCTGCCGAGCTGTCATCTCCTCTGTAGCCCCCAGGCTCTGCGTTGGTCCAGAGCCCCCACCCCAGCACCCACTGAGGGCAGGTGCTGCCCGGCCTCCTGCACACTGAGCATCCACCTCCACTCACCCTCCCCAGGCCTAAAATAATCATAGAATCATAGAATTGTCTGGGTTGCAAGGGTCCTTTTAGATCATCTAGTCCAACCACCAACCCAACACTGATAAAAACCACCACTAAACCATGTCACTAATGGCTATTTCTCTGCAGAACTTCACACTGGGGATCAATCTGTGAATCACAGGCACAACCAAACACACACCCTTTAGATAAACCTCCAAATAAGACTCCAAATCCCACATTTATGAAAGGGGCAACTTGGTTCTTTTTGGCATTTCAAACTCAGATCCACCGGTCATCCATTTATTCATCCCATTATTTCTTCCACAGAAGCTCCTGAGCAGCCTTGTGGCTCTTTAAAAATCCTTTGAGTCTCACTACTGTAAGGCTTGAGCACAATCATTTCAGAATCAAACAAACCAGGAAATGAGTAGGTGAAAGAAAATCATTTGCAGGTACCCAGGCGGTGAAACCCAGTGATGGAAACACAGGATGGGGATGGAGCAGCAAAACTGGGTGTGAGAGAAGGGGAAGGGGAAGGAGAAGGGTGATGCTGTGCCACCTCCCCGGACAGAGGCCAGTGTTCAGTCCTCCCCCTGCACCCATGGAAGGCAGAGCCACCCCTGAGTCTTCAAACACGGGCAGTGTAGCCAGAGGGTGCCCCGGAGATGCTGGGAGGGCTGGAGCCCCTCTGCTGGGAGGGGGGGCTGAGAGAGTTGGGGGGGGTTCAGCCTGGAGAAGAGAAGGCTCCAGGGAGACCTTCCAGCCCCTTCCAGTCCCTCAAGGGGCTCCAGGAAAGCTGGGGAGGCCCTCTGGATGAGGGAGGGGAGCCCTAGGAGGAGGGGGAAGGGTTGGACCCTGCAAGAGGGGAGATGGAGCTGAGCTGTGGGGAAGAACTTGTTTGGTGGGAGGGTGGTGAGAGCCTGGCCCAGGTTGGCCAGAGAAGCTGTGGCTGCCCCATCCCTGGAGGGGGTCAAGGGCAGGTTGGAGGGGGCTTGGAGCAACCTGGGCTGGGGGGAGGTGTCCCTGCCCAGGGCAGGGGGTGGCACTGGGGGGGCTTGAAGGTCCCTTCCCACCCAAACCATTCTGTGATTCTATGACTGACTCCCTGGTGACTGCCATGCTCAGCTCTGTATTGCTGACACTCAAGCACACCATGGATGGTTTGTCTACAGGGGGCTGGGAGAGCTCCATACCACAGCAGCAGTGACACAGCCAGTGGTGGCATCAGCAGGAGCAAAAAGATGACAATACGAAACTGGAAAGCCAGTGAGCGGTGGGCACGCCACTGGGATTTCAGAAGAGTGATTAATTGGAATTCATATTAGCTAGGGGAATCACAAACCTGTTTAAAACATGCTTATCATTCCCAAAAGTGAAGTACCACGTACTCCCCGGTTACACCCCGGGTCCACAGCGGTGCCAGAGAGACACAGTCCTGCCGTGCTGGAGCGTGCCCATCTGCTCCGGTACCCAACCTCGCTCACACACACGCTACGGAAACGCAGCATATGGCTCCCCTCCGTCAGGGAACAGCCCTGCCACAAAGTGAGCAGGAACTCCATCCGCAGCCAACACACCCTACTCAGAGACAAATCCACTGCGGTCCCAGCCCTCTCCCACTCACTCACACCTCATCCTGGCCAGTTTGGGTCCTTGCTCCAGCCGAGAGATGTGTTTCAGGTTCAGAGGCAGCACCATCACCAGAACTTTGAGACGCATTTTTGTTCACAAGGTCTGCAGAGCCCTGTTTGGTGCTGGGGCTCCTCCTTTTGCCCTATGAGCTTTGTTCTGGGAGGATGGTGCTCCTGGAGCAGTCCCACGGCATTTATTTCAGTCCTGGTGGGCCCTTCATGCTTGGATGCAGGGGATGCTGTGCCCCGCATTGCCCCACACTGCTGCCAGGGGAGCGGGGACAGGGACCTGCGAGTGGGCTCCAAACCACCAACACTGACCAAGAGCTTCCAGAAAAAGTTCACCATCTGCATGGGGATATACTCCTACCCAGGATAGACCATTCTCTGCTTCTGCTAAGGCTCAGCTTCTCCAAACGCTGCCTTCAGCTTCAGAGCCGTTCCCCTTCTCCTGCGGGAATAAAAAGGGTTTTTAAGGCAGCAGCAGCAATTTTTCCACAGTTGCTCCCGTGCCAGGGTTTCTTTGCTGAACACCAACTACACGTCGCTGCAGCAGTGACCGCTCCTCGCTGCTGCTCTTCTCCTCTCCAGCCGTGCCCACGGCATCCCACAGACCACAGTCAGGCCCTTCTCAAGAAACACTTCACAGATCATCTTCCCTCCAAGAGTCCTGATGGCTTTGTGAGTTAATTAAAATGGAACTTCAAAGGCTTTTAGTGATAGATTATAATATCTTCAGTTTCATGACATCTGTTAAAATTTGCAACTAAGAATGTCATTTTTGATGAAAAACATGTTCTTTTCCACCCAGCCCATTTATTTGTGTATTTATTTAGTGACAGAGCATCTCATTTATAAGAAACATGCAAAAGCAATCATTAATCATACTTTTGTCATAAAGCAGCTCCCCCAGCAGTTAACTAAAAATCCACAGACAAGCTGCTCGAAGGTGGGTGTTCTGGGGACAGTCAGAGAAACCTCACAAATAGACCTGATAGAGTCACCTTTTTTTTTTCAAAGTTCAGCAGAGATTTGGTGGAGGAAAACAAAGAATTGGGAAATGAGACACTGAAGTTCTCTGGAAAGTATACAGCATTAGGGATGAGAAGGAAAGGTAAATCAGCAGCAGTCAGCACGATCAGTATTTTCAGTGTATTTTCAGTGTATATTCGGTATTTTCAGAGCTGAGTATGGGCTCCAGTGGTGCCCTTGATGACAGCTCTGCTGTGGACACCCATCACTTCACTGGGGACACCACCGTGACAGGGCCCTTTGGGCTCGGTGGAAGCTCAGCACTTTGCCAAGTTCCCCCTGGTTTCTCCTGCCGTGACCCACTCACCTTGGGAGAGCTTCCACCAACATCAGCCCTTGGCATGTGGGAACCACCCGTCCTGTGTTGTCTTGGGGATTTGTGTTGGTGACACACTCTCCACACCACCAAAGCACCACCATGGGGAAAAGAGAAGGAAAACTCCTGAAAAAAGATTGGGATGAGCTGTAAGGTTCGTTAGGGTAACAAAGCTGGTGAGGGGTCTGGAGAATAAGTCTGATGAGGAGCAGCTCAGGGAGCTGGGGTTGTTCAGTCTGGAGAAGAGGAGGCTGAGGGGAGACCTTATTGCTCTCTACAACTCCCTGAAAGGAGGTTGCAGAGAGGCAGGGGCAGGTCTCTTCTCTCAAGTCACAAGCGATAGGACGAGAGGAAACGGCCTCAAGTTGCGTCAGGAGAGATTCAGGTCGGATATTAAGAAAAATTTCTTCACAGAAGGGGTTATCAGGCATTGGAATGGGCTGCCCAGGGAGGTGGTTGAGGCACCATCCCTGGAGATATTCAAAAGATGAGTTGACATGGTGCTCGGGAATACAGTTTAGTGTTGGTGTTTGCATTTTGTTCGGGTTTTTTTTTTTATTATGGTTGGACTAGATGACTTTAAAGGTCCCTTAAGACCTAGGCGATTCTGTGATTCTGTGATTCCACTCAGAGAGAGAGAGTCCTTGAGGTTGTTTGGATAGAATCATAGAATCTTCTAGGTTGGAAGGGACCTTCCAGACCATCCAGTCCAACCACCAACCCAGCACTGCCCAAACCCCCACTGACCCATGTCCCTCAGCACCACCTCTGCCCGGCTTTGAAACCCCTCCAGGGATGGTGACTCCACCACTGCCCTGGGCAGCCTCTGCCAAGGCTTCACAACACTTTCTATGAAGAAATTGTTCCCAATCTCCATCCTAAACCTCCCCTGGGGCAACTTGAGGCTGCACAGACAGAAGGGTCACTCAGGCTGAACATCATCCCATGGCCATCTGTCTTGCTTTTGCAGACCATCTTTGCACTCTGTTATCAGAACAGTTGCAGAAAAGGTTTCATGCTTTTGTATATAATCTCTTTTAAAGAAATATGTTCTGCCTTGTCCTGTGCTGTAATCACAGCTTTTAAATGCTGGCATAAGCACTGAAAGCACAACATGTCTGCTCATTTGATTTCCAATTTGCCTTAACGATCATTTTAGCCGCTGAAAAGGACTCTGGACTTGGAACAACTATGCAAATAAGTCATGAGCAATCTGTCTGGAAGCTCATTCAGCAGGTCAGAGCACTGGACTCACCTCTCTGTGGCATCACCATTTTAAAGAGGAACATCATCTCCTGCTGGTGTCGACCCCTCAGCGCTGCATCACCCTGTGGGCTCCTCCAGCTCCCGCAGTGAGGGCTGGGTCCAGCATGGCCACTGATGTTGGCTTTTGGCCACCCTGTTTAGGTCCTGGGATCCCCTCTCTCCATGCTCCTACTCCTCACAGGGCTGGGTTCCTCCTCAGAGAGCACCGTCCCCTCCTCGCCGGGGCTGATCTCCCGCGTCCCGGCGTTGCCACTCCGGCTGACACTGCCGGCCACTTTGAGACAGAGGCATGAAGGTCATTATATGTGCCAGTGATTAATGGACTAATGTCTTCCCTGAGCTCTTCTCTACGCTTTAATGAATGTACTCGGTGTTCAGCGTGAACCTGGAGGGTACGCAGCTCAGCAGTAAAACCCATCTCCCAAAAATCAATGGCAGATGAGAAGGCAGGTGCCCAGTACCAGAGGGGCAGGCGCAGAGCTGCCTCCTCACAGCAGTGCAGCCTCCTGCGAGGCTGGAAAGGACCATCTCCTACCTGCAGGTTGCATTTATTAAACATTAATAAACAACAAAAAGCAACTTTGTGGCTGCACTCTGCTGCCGCAACCTAGAAATTGTCCTTGTCGGTCGCTGGTTTAAAGGTAAATACAAAATCCTCCATTATTGTGGGTTTTTCCTTATAACATTCATCTGCCTTTTGGAGAATATAGACCTTGAAAGACAAAACCCAACCAAGTGACAGAGCCTTGCAGAGAGCTGGGTGTCGGGGATGCAGAACCCAGAGCAGTGGCAGTTCCACAAGATGGCTCTTCTGAAATGTGTGGTGGACAGCAGGGATTGCTCCCCACGCCCTCAGGAACATGAGTGAACCCTGGAATTGGGGGGAGCAAACCAAACCAAACCTGAGTTGTGGATGGTTGTCTCCAGGGTCCAGCCTTTATCACCAGGTGTGGACTCCTGCCTGGTAAGTGCAGAAGGAGAGTCCACAGTAGGTTGAAAAAAAACCCCAAAATTATTTCCTTGGTGGGTTTTGTGGCAAACAACCAGAGTCCAGTGGCAGCAGGATCACCAAAGTGTGGAAGGACAAAAGCAAAGCCACCTGTGAGCATCCCGGGCTGCGGGGAGGCACCGGTGGGGGCCAAGACGGTTCAGGTGTGGGTGGAGGGAAAGAAGCCCCAGCCCGTTTTCTGCCTGGGACTAGCACCATCTTCATCCACAGAATAGGGTCCACATTGTGTGCAGCTGTAACTGCCACTCTTTTCCATAAAAAGCTAAAAATATTAGCCATGTTAAAAGTGAACCTCTGATGAAAAGTAGTGAAGTTTCACGCTACAGCTGGAAGATGTCCTGTATCTCCCATTTTAGAGGGCTGTCTTCAACCTCTCACACTTTGATTTCTGAACTTTTGTGCTCTGTAATTACGATGCAGTGAGAAAACAGCAAAGGCCATCTTAAAAAAAAAAAAGTGTAGAACTGAAAATAGGTTAGATCACTGACATTCTGAAGTACAAATATAGAGAGTGCCAGATTGCCTCGGCTACCTACACCACCTCCATGCATCACCGAGCTCAGACGGCCTCGAACTAGCCAGATCGAGTTGAAAAACATTCTAAAAGCATAATTTCACTTTAGCTACTTTTTGGTAAACCGGCTGGGATATTCACAGCCTCAGATCCTTTGAGCTCGTTGTAGATAAGGGGCTCTTTGCATGAAGACACGGGGTGATGTGGTCCCTAATGTCCCCGGACTGTCTCTCCAGGCTGGGCAGGGCGCTGCCAAGGCAAGATACACCAACGGGCACGGCGCGACGGCAGCCACCCTGACTCCCCCTCCTACACCACTGCCAAGTGAATTGTGGCACCTTCTGAAGTACAACCCTCCTGCAGAAACAAAGCAGGCTCCTGGAGGAGGAGGAGGGTGGTATTACAGTAGTCCAGCGGGGCACAATACTCCTGGGCAGGCGCAGAGCTGCCTCCTCACAGCAGTGCAGCCTCCTGCGAGGCTGGAAAGGACCATCTCCTACCTGCAGGTTGCATTTATTAAACATTAATAAACAACAAAAAGCAACTTTGCCGCAACCTAGAAATTGTCCTTGTCGGTCGCTGGTTTAAAGGTAAATACAAAATCCTCCATTATTGTGGGTTTTTCCTTATAACATTCATCTGCCTTTTGGAGAATATAGACCTTGAAAGACAAAACCCAACCAAGTGACAGAGCCTTGCAGAGAGCTGGGTGTCGGGGATGCAGAACCCAGAGCAGTGGCAGTTCCACAAGATGGCTCTTCTGAAATGTGTGGTGGACAGCAGGGATTGCTCCCCACGCCCTCAGGAACCTGAGTGAACCCTGGAATTGGGGGGAGCAAACCAAACCAAACCTGAGTTGTGGATGGTTGTCTCCAGGGTCCAGCCTTTATCACCAGGTGTGGACTCCTGCCTGGTAAGTGCAGAAGGAGAGTCCACAGTAGGTTGAAAAAAAACCCCAAAATTATTTCCTTGGTGGGTTTTGTGGCAAACAACCAGAGTCCAGTGGCAGCAGGATCACCAAAGTGTGGAAGGACAAAAGCAAAGCCACCTGTGAGCATCCCGGGCTGCGGGGAGGCACCGGTGGGGGCCAAGACGGTTCAGGTGTGGGTGGAGGGAAAGAAGCCCCAGCCCGTTTTCTGCCTGGGACTAGCACCATCTTCATCCACAGAATAGGGTCCACATTGTGTGCAGCTGTAACTGCCACTCTTTTCCATAAAAAGCTAAAAATATTAGCCATGTTAAAAGTGAACCTCTGATGAAAAGTAGTGAAGTTTCACGCTACAGCTGGAAGATGTCCTGTATCTCCCATTTTAGAGGGCTGTCTTCAACCTCTCACACTTTGATTTCTGAACTTTTGTGCTCTGTAATTACGATGCAGTGAGAAAACAGCAAAGGCCATCTTAAAAAAAAAAAGTGTAGAACTGAAAATAGGTTAGATCACTGACATTCTGAAGTACAAATATAGAGAGTGCCAGATTGCCTCGGCTACCTACACCACCTCCATGCATCACCGAGCTCAGACGGCCTCGAACTAGCCAGATCGAGTTGAAAAACATTCTAAAAGCATAATTTCACTTTAGCTACTTTTTGGTAAACCGGCTGGGATATTCACAGCCTCAGATCCTTTGAGCTCGTTGTAGATAAGGGGCTCTTTGCATGAAGACACGGGGTGATGTGGTCCCTAATGTCCCCGGACTGTCTCTCCAGGCTGGGCAGGGCGCTGCCAAGGCAAGATACACCAACGGGCACGGCGCGACGGCAGCCACCCTGACTCCCCCTCCTACACCACTGCCAAGTGAATTGTGGCACCTTCTGAAGTACAACCCTCCTGCAGAAACAAAGCAGGCTCCTGGAGGAGGAGGAGGGTGGTATTACAGTAGTCCAGCGGGGCACAATACTCCTTCCCAGAAACCGGCATTTAGCAAACCTTGTATTTGCTTTATCCTATTAGAGAGGAGAGGAATCCAATAATGTTCACACATTTTCATAATCTGTTGCCAAGTGCATCTATCTATGTGCTATCAGCATGGGTTGGAAACAGACATCTCAACATCCGGAAGTGTGCTGGCAACAAACGCTGCTGAAGGCAAGAGCGGATCAAAGGACAGCAGCAACACAGGTCTCCGTGCAGCCTCTCCCCAAACCTGTCAATGAGTGAATGTCCCAACGCCCTGCTGGCCCCATCGATCATTAGTACAAGGATGGCCGAACAACACAACATCTTCTGTGGAGTTCTTAGAAACTCACCCCTGCTTGGCACTTCCGCATGAGCCACCAGATACAACCAGGGTCATTGCTCAACCCGTCACCCACCGGTGACCCGCTTCAGGCTCATGTACATTGTATTCTTCAAAACTTAAAATATTCCCTGACCTTCACTTGTTGCATGTAAAGTAAGGAATTTAGAGGCGGGGCTCCATCTTTTGAGAAGGTCTTTGCCAGTTCCTCCCTCATCTGCACTGCTCAGAACAAACGACCTTCCCTGTGGGGTGGCTTGGGCCCTTTCTCAAAGTGTCTCTTCAGTGATGACATGCACTATTGGAAAACGATAAGCTCCTAATGTCACCTGACAGGGCAAAGAACCTCCCTCAGGCAGTGCTCCGAGAGCGCCAAAAGCCTCCACACCCTGAGCAGCGTCACCCAAATGGAGGTTATTTTGGTTTTCAGTTTGCCCCTCGTACATTCAACCCCAAGTAAAATTTTTGTGAATTAAGGGCTTTTATTCAGTCTTCCTGTAAAAGCAGCTTTTACCACACCCACCGGAGAGACAGTTCATGCTCTCCTAAATACGGGAATGGGTCCCTGAGCTGAGAGGCCTTGGGGAAGAGTCAGTCACCTCTCGCAGGCAGATCTGACCCACCACCGCCACAGAGCACGGCTGTGCCAGGACACTCCTGCCACCACCCTCTTCCTCCTGCAAAGTGCCCTTACAGAGCCATGTTCTGCAGAGCCAAATCGCCGTTTCTGCAGCCGGGGGGCAAAACCACATCTGAATCAGAGGGCAGCTGTAGCAATAACATCAAATATGACACGGCAAGTATGAACCGGGTCTAATAGCTAAGGACTTTTTGACTTTTTAAGATGTTCAATTGAACATTTAAAAGGTTTAGTCTCATATCAGGTCTAGAAAGCACCCTGGGGGCAGGCTTAAGTAACTACGCCATTAGGCAGTGAGCTGCAAATTGCCTATTAAGTCTGACTGAAACTGTAAAATTGCTTTTCACAATGCAAATTAATGTAAATAAGAACAATTGGTTACACATATCACAGACTATCAAATTGACGACAGATGATGCATACTGTTTTTTCCCCCTGAATTAGCATTGCTTTAAAGTTAAATTTAGTGTGTGTTTAAGAGGTCTGGATGTTCCTATGATAAATTCTACCAATGCATTACCAACAGCATGCACATCGGGATGTAGATCCTCTATTAGATGAAATATAAACCTCCTCTTAGGCAAGTCAGTGATACTTCCTTTCAAGCCTAAGAGAAGCACCACACAGCAAGCCATTTACTCGGCGACGTACTCAGCCATGTCTTAACCTCATTGAGAGGAGTGAGATTATGCATCACTTATAAAGCCATTAGGGCGGGAGGAGAAACGCTGCACGTTCCAAAAGCATTGGCAAAGGATCCAAGCCCTGTGTGGAGCCCCAGGGGCTCCCGTCCATCACCGTCACCAGTGGGAGCAGCTCCGAGCACCACTAATGCTGTCACTGCCAGCAGTGACCACTGGGCATCCTCTTCTCTACACTTGTTCCCCAAAGACACAGCACAATGTCAACCAGAAAGGTCCCCTTCTTTGCCCCAGCTCAGGTTAAATGCTGTCACCGTGCACAGGCACAACTTCACCACTTGGGAAGAATGAGGTCCACGTCACGTGCAGGACACGGCCAGCCTTGGCAGCCTACTTCTGTTCCACAAACTCAGCTTCCAGAAAGTCCCTCACCCACAGCGAGGGCAGAGGCACCCACGCAGTCAGAGAGGAGTCTTCCCAGCCTGTGGTGGGGGGTGCTCTTATCAGAGGCTTTGCTTGTCGGTATTAACATATGTTATCTGAACTCTTACATTCCATTAGCTACAGAAATAACTGTCACACATTTATAACAGGCTCTTGCATAAATCAGATACCCTGATAGCTCCCCAAGGATCACAGCTTACCTCGGGGAGGGGTGGGGAGGCTGGAGATGAGGCAGGGGAACCACAGCACTTGATAAGGGCCTCCGTAGTCCAGGGGGCCAGTGCCCCAGAGGGTGGGCAAGGGCAGCAGATGACCCTGGGTTCCCAGGGCCATGCCTCACTCCCAGGAACATGGGGCAGAGGCACCTCCTGCGCAAAGCCAAGACCATCCAGGCTGGGGTTCCCAGGAAGCACACCGCAGACGTCAGGAGGGCCAGGGCTGGAAGCGGCCCACCCACATCTTGCACAGTCATGGAGAAGGGTGATGGGCACCTCGATGCAGTAACTGCTGTAATTTCAAACCATGTTCCTCCCCTTCCTTCACCGTTGTGCTGCTGTGTTTTCAGCAGCGTTTTCTTCTCTTTTTCTATCATTTTAATTGCTGCTTTAAAGAACAGTATCTGGAAAAAAAAAGACTGGTACAAGGTGCACAGGTCAAATAAACACCATGTTTGCTTATCTTCCAGGGTATAAATTTTAAGGAAAAAATAATTAGCCACAAGCTGAGACTGCTTTCTTTCAGCCTTGGGGACCTTGCAAGGGCAGCCGGCTTTCTGCGTCTCACTCTCATTAACATATTGGGAGATATAGATTAATTAGACCAAAAGAACTTACACCAAATTTGAAAACACTGACCTATATTTTAGGTTGGTTGTCTCAGTGTCCTCTGGGGTTTGTTCAGGTCTTGCTGTGTTTGGCTCTGCTAAACGCATTAGAATCTTTTTATATCCCATTACCCACTATAACATGAAAAGATTTTAGTGCCTGTATCAGCCAAACCGCCCTTCTTTTCCTGTAACATTATGGATTTAACTGATATGTTACAGATAAAGGCTTCATTTATACAAACTACAGCTCACAAAAATTCAACAAGAAGATAAAATGGCATCGACAATGCTGTATTCAGCAGCTCCCCTGCAGGGTCAAGCCCCCTGAAATGTCTGGACACTCGGTGGTGATGAGCGGCAGGAACCCGGGGAGATGCTCTCTCCAACTCCCTGAAAGGAGGGGGTAGCCAGGGGGGGTCGGTCTCTTCTCCCAAGGAACAGGCCATGGGACAAGAGGAAACGGCCTCAAGTTGCCCCAGGGGAGGTTTAGGATGGATATTGGGAAGAATTTCTTCCTGGAAAGGGCTGTGAAGCCTTGGCAGAGGCTGCCCAGGGCAGTGGTGGAGTCGCCATCCCTGGAGGGATTTCAAAGCCGGGCAGAGGTGGTGCTGAGGGACATGGGTCAGTGGGGGTTTGGGCAGTGCTGGGTTGGTGGTTGGACTCCATGATCTGAAAGGTCCCTTCCAACCAAAATGATTCTGTGATCCTATGACCAAAGCCACTCAGTTGTGAATCTCCCCACAGCCTTTCAGCAGCTTCCAAATGCCAGCACGTCTGCAACCTGTGCCCACCTTGCCTCCAGCAAGTCTTTCTCCTCTCCTGCATCTTCAACAGCTTGATGGTTATGGAGCTACAGTGTCAGTGGCTGTCTCATGAGGTGCTGCTCCTGAAGCTCGGGGGAGATTCACTGCAGGTCCGGAAGGAGGTTGAACATCACCTGCTTCCCCCACGAGCTCCAGCTCTATTACTGGCAGGGGCTCAGCCAGCACCTGGTCCCACAGCCCTTCCTGACCAGCAGTGGCTGGTGCCATCAGCCTTTCCAGGTTCCCCAGTTATCACAGGGCTCATGCTGGGACAGACACCGCTCAGGTCAGCTTCTGCAGAGGATGGAAAATGGTCTTCTCTCCTTGCAGGTTTGTCCCATCCTCCCCCATGGAAAAATCAATAGCCCAAAATCCAAAAAACACGTGGATCCGTAGCGTTTCCACTGCCCTGGGTCTCAGCTGTAATCCTTACAGTCAGGTGATAATTCGATGGAAGCTGTTGTTATACTCTGTCTCTGAATGGATTTCTTTGATAACAGTGCTCAGCACATGCACCTGGTCTGAAAACCTGCATTACCCGACAACAAAGTGTAACATGAACTCTGAAAAGCACCAAATTTGAATGTTAAAAGGCTGTTTTCCAAGCATCATGCCATTCCCTGTAAATCACTAATGGTGAAATACAAGACTTTATGATACTGTTACTAACAGACCCAGTTATTTATGGCGATTTTTGAAATGCTGGAAACAGGATCCCTGTGCACATAAAATCGTAGTGATTTATTTTAATGCATTTTGTAAGTAAATTCTTAACAGATGGATGGAGCACCAGAAGGGTAGCGCAAGGGAGTCAGCAGGTGGACAGAGAAGCCAAGAACGGACTGGCGCTGATCAGATTATCAAATCCAAATACCTTGAGACAAGCACAAGCTGCCCACAAAACAGGCTGGCGCTGACCAGATAAACAAGCAAAAATAGCAGAGAAGTGCAGCCCCTCCACAGCTCCTGCTCCAAGCTCTGTCCCGGGGTCCCGGGCACTGCCGGGGAGAATTCCCACAGCA
Source organism: Calidris pugnax (assembly GCF_001431845.1). NCBI lineage: Eukaryota > Metazoa > Chordata > Aves > Charadriiformes > Scolopacidae > Calidris > Calidris pugnax. The sequence goes on along the minus strand of NW_015090768.1, from coordinate 412,010 downwards.
TTCCCTGGTTCCCAGGGCTGACGGGGCCACCATGGGACACAAAGAGCTGTGGATTCCCAGGACTCGTGGCAGGAATTGGCTGCCATGAAGACGTGCCCAGTCTCCTTGGCAGCACTCACACACACACGTACACACGCGTCCTGAGAGCTCCCCACAGCCAACGTGTCCCTGCAAACGCTCCTGCCAGAGCACATCAGAACTGATCAGGCTGTCACTCCGGTGTTACAAATAGTCCTTGTCATTTTGCCCAAACGAAAAATTGGTTTTTAGAACAATTATAAAGCTTGGACCTAATGACCAGATATGGCTTTGTCCTCTCCTGCTTCATAGAATCATAGAATTGTATGGGGTTGGAAGGGACCTCTGGAGATCATCAAGTCCAACCCTCCCACCGGAGTGGGTCTACCTAGATAGAGCAGGTTGCACAGGATCTTGTCCAGGCGGTTTTTGAATGTCTCCAGAGAAGGAGACCCCACCACTGGTTGCCTGTCCCATTTCCCTCTCGTGCTGACCCCCCGTCTGTCCGTGCCAGCACACAGCTCTCACCCGGGCACAGCCGTCGCTCCAGAGGTGGGACTGCAGAGGAGCCCACCCCAGCATCCCCTCGGGAAGGTACCTCTCTCTGGTTGAAGGGCTGGGCAGGGCTTGGGTCTGCACTCCTGGGGAGCTGAATGAGGTGAAGTACGTTCCTGACCTTCAGCCTCCGCTCAGAACAGCCAACTTTGCCCGTGTTTAAATAAGTTTATTCCATGTACAGATTATGTCACAATTCGTAACGGGTCTCTTCACTACATTTATTGCCTTATCATCCCATTTCCCTACTAAAAAAATATAGCTTTCGCCTTCCCTGTAATATTATTTTTAAAACTGAGGGTCTCCTACCCCTGGCTGCAGAGCAGCAGAGCTCTGGCCCATGCTCTCAGCTCGTGTCACAGATGCTGCCCACCGGAGCCCACCCGAGGTGTGTAAGGCACAGCAAGGGCCTCGCTGAGAAACAGACACACACACAATTCACGGTGTTAAGTGATCAAAACGAGGAGACTCAAAACCCATAGAAGAAATCAATCCTTCTGGGTCTCTTTTCAGCTGTAATGATCATAGGTGTTGATATAACAATTACAGAAAAAACCCTTGTAGTGTGTAGGTCAGTGGTAGCCCATCAGGAGAGCAGCCCAGGGGACAGGCAATGTGTGCCGTTCCACGTGTTACCTCACGTCTGCAGAGATGTCTCGACAGGCCCTTCTGCAGCTGAAAAGATTGTTTATGGTGCTTTAGAGGAAGAGGAGCTGTGACTGGCAAAACCAAAACCCTAGCCATAACCGAAGGGATGGGTTCCTTCGCTCAGCCTTAAAAATAATCATTTACTCAAAACACATTCCAGAGATTATTATTTCCACATTACACACCTGCAGAAAGCGAGGGAGTTGTGTCTGTCAAAAGGGAGGCCAGAGCCTCACGTATGAATACGTAACTGAAACAACCTTTTGCTGTCTGGTACCCATTCCCCAGATCACACCTCGGGGGGTCCCTGGCTGTCACGGGGGCCGTTGCCCACCCAGCCGCAGCCGGAGGGGATGGCTGGGACCCAGTCCCCGCTCCAGAGGCTGCAGGAGCTGCTCAGGAGCCTTCCCACAGCAGGGCCGAGCGAGGACTGGCCTCCAGACCCCCCAGCGCCACAGCTCTGCTCTCCTCGCAAGCTTTCCAGCCCCAAAGAGCCTCCAGAATACACTCCTGAGGTGAGTTTTTAGCTACACACTAAGATCACTAAGGGCTCATCCCGTGGTCCGGTGAGAATCATTAGGCAGGAGTGTAGTCAGGCGCTGACAGAGCACCTTGTGTCATTAGTGCTTAACCATTGCTCACCATAAATCTCAAACCAGACCTTTCGGACAGTGCTTTACCCTCCTGTTTTGAGGATTTACTGCTTTCCTGTGGCTCCTTCTCCTGCAGCTTCTCTCCTGTGTTTGCTTTATTTTGCCTTTTTAACAGAAAAGCTTGTCTCAGCTGCCTAAAATTTAATTTTCAGCCACAATGTATTTAATGCTTTAAATGTGATTGTGGCAGCGTTCTTTGAGCGATGATACAAATAAATAAACACAACACCTTTCTAGGGTTGGTGGAAGGACTGATTTTTCCCCTTGGCTGAGTTTTCTACACATTTGTGTATTGACTTAATTCTTGATGATCAAAGCACATATTGGCTTCTGGATGCAGCGCTGACGTGTGACCGAGTGGTGCCCGACCAGCCAAAGTAGAACCGGCCACGATTTCCAGAAATCACTGACCACTTTGTGTGGTCAACTTGCTGGCTTTTCACTTTGTCATTTCTCAGCGTATTTTTATTATTATTATTATTTTGGCCCTCAAAAGCAAAAATTCATCTGAAAAACTTTTGGCTGCACTCTTCACACAAGCAGTGTTCCCACTAAACGTGGAGTAAGTGTCAGCACCAGCCCTGACATCGAGCAAACCCCAGTCCCAGGACACAGGCTGGTGGCTGTGCAGCTGCCTTCTGGTACAGCTGGAAAAACTGCACACAACTCCTACCCGAGACCGAAGCTGTAAATGTTATTCATTCTCATCGTTTATGGGGAAAATTGAAGCTCTAATGAAGATTTGAAGTCGGTCTGGATCTGCCATTAATACCTATAGGCAAAATGATGCCTCATGTTCCTTTACTGCTCTTTAAGTGTTTTACTAGCGCTCAGCTGAAACATTCAATACCTCGTTAATATCCAAACACCAGGTATTTTGCTGCCTGAAGTTTTACCGATGAGCTGAGAAACCAAGGCAACCAGAAAGCTCACAGCAAAAAAGAGGACTTTGCTGTTCTTATCCCCTCTTGAAGCACCGGGGCTGTGACACTAACCGTGCTCTGAAGAGCTTTGCTGGAGCAGCCCTTCCCAGCCCTGTCCCGGGTGGCTCCGTGCCCGGGGTCGGGTGATGTGCAGGTACCACAGCCCCTCGGCCCTGGCTCCGAGCGGTGCCAGGAGCCAGCATCCAGCCTGTGGGCAGCACGGGAGAGAGAGGGCAGAAAGCAGAGAGTTAATGAGTGGTGCTAGAGACTAGAGAGGTGCCAGGAGAAGAGCTCCTGCTGGCACCTCCACCGGCCCTGGTGGCACAGGCAGCGCTCGCAGGAGAGCTGGAACATGCCTCTCGGAGGTGACAAGCCTGTCACTCCTTCCAGCCCTAGGGATGTATCCGCTGGGAATACAGCCAGGGATGCCATTAATGGATTAGAGTTAAACACCGTAATGATGGGCACCCCAGGGAACCAGGCCCTACCAAAGAAAAGAGACAGAAAAAAAATAATAAAAGAAAGGGCTGTAACCGCTGTAATGGGCCAAAGTACACCAAAACCCAGCGTGAAAGCAATTTCCACATATGTGCTGTCACTGCACTTCCTCTGCGTTTTGCAACAGAGCAGTTAAAAGGTCAAATAAAAAGACTTTGTTTGCAATGCAGAAGTCAATGGCTTGAAAAGGCGCTGCAGAGCGACCCGCGGGCTCGGTACCGCGCTGATGCCGTGCCACTCACACAGCCGGGCTGGCCACGGGCAGCTGCCTGTTGGGGAGCCAGGGATTATGAAAAGATGGACATTTCCCAGGGAGTGAGATTTCCTCAGCCATTAACACCGGTGGCCACCTAACACAGGTGGCTGGAAGTACTGGGGGGGCATAAATACCGGTTTTGCAGCAGCACCAGACACCGGCAGTGGCCACCAGCCGTGGCAAGCAGTGGCCCAGCAGCTGCCTGCTGCTCACTGGGCCAGCAGCCCCCCTGCCCTCCGGGGGTTTCAAAGCCCCCGCAGCTGGGGGAAGCAGAGCACCTTGAGAAAGGTCCCTGCGGGCACGTGTGAGCAGAGCCTGCAGAGAGGGACGAGCTCAGTTGGGCTTCAGTGCCACTAAACCAGCACCCAGGGGTGCCCATTTCCTCTTGTCCTGTCCCTGGGCACCACTGAAAAAGACCAGCCCCGTCCTCCTGACACCCACCCTTTAAGTATTAAGTATGTCCTCCCTAGGTCTTCTCTTCTCAAGACAAAAAAGACCCAAGTCCCTCAGCCTCTCCTCATAAGAGAGATGCTCCAGTATCCAATATCAGACAATATCTTAGCATAACTCACAAAGTTATGACAAAGACCTCATCTTATATGCATACAAATGAGTCCAGTAAAATAAAAGAGAGGCTAACAAGCCACCTGCTTCACGACACAAACTTCCATAAATGTCATGAAATGTTATGCTCTCATAAAATAGTGCAAAGGAAAAAAAAATTCTATTATTTCACTGCAAGGGGCAAAAGCTTTGATGGTACTTGCCAGGACTTGTTCAGAGAAACACACAGCTCTCGAGAGGAAGGACAAGGCAGTAGAATTCCCCAGAAAGGGGGCTGATAATTGATGCTCACCAGCACGTCTTTGCACGGCGGTGCTCCCTCGTCGCAGCCTTTGATGGCAAGAGTTCTGGGACACAGACTGTGTCGTCCTCCCTCCTAATAATGATTGGCGGTTTTTACCACCAAATTCATCCTTGCCTGCGCAGGAGCCACGGATCACACCTGTGATGAGGAAGAACACAATAATGTCTTAATTTGGCAGACAGAGAAACTGAAGCCCAGCTGGGGTGCAGTGAGAGGGAAGCCCCGTCAATGGTCCACTTCATCCCAGTAAGAACCTTGACCACAGTCCAGATGATGATGCTTTTCTGCCCAGCAGCCTGCACGCTGCTGGGCACAGGGTCAGTCCTGACAGAAACAAGGGAACAGCACTGCAAGACACCAAAATATTAGTGCTTTGTCCACGTGTTCTGCTTGGTTTGGAGATCTTCTGCTGAAACTTTTCTGCTCACAATGTCATTTACATGAACAACAGGAAACATGCAAAGTGTGAAAAAATTAGGCTGCAGAAAAATAAAAAATAAACAAAATAATTCAGTAATGTCAAAGTATCCTGTTTTGAATGTATGCATTCAAGAGAACACATTAATCTTTCAATCTTTCATTTCAACATTATTTTTAACTTCATTTCACATCTTTCTCAACTACTTCATTCTCACGCTTTTAGAGACAAAAAAAAAGAAAAAAAAAGAGAAAGATTTGCACCTCAGCATTCCTTGCAGAGCAGAAAATAGTGATGAAAATGGGTTTTTTTCCCGAGTGAGTGCCTGTCCCTCGCTGTGCCCCAGCGGTGCCCGCTGCCCCAGTGCTCGGCTGTGTGGCCATGGGCACCACAGAGCTCTCTTTGGCCTCTCCGTGCCCCGGCAGTGCCCGCTGCCCCAGTGCCCGGCCATGTGGCCATGGACACCACAGAGCTCTCTTTGGCCTCTCCAGGGTCTGCCCAACGCGGGGGGCTTCAGACAGATAATCCCAGCAACATCCCTCAGTGAGCTCCCCTTGCCCCAGCACCACAGAACCAAAGCCGTCCCCTGCTCATTTGGGACTGGTTCGGGTGGATTTGGTCCATTTTGAAAAGGTCTCTGCGGGGCAGAAGAGGAAAAGCTGTGCGGGGGGGGTCTCTGGGTGTCTGTGGGGGGCAGTCGGTGCCGGCCGTGGGGGGAGCTGGGGGCAGCTCGGAGGTGGCTGTGGGCAGGAGGGACAGTCCCAGGGACCAACAGGGACAGTGCAGGAGACAGAATAATGCACCAGACATGGAGTTCTGCCACCTACCCCCATAACCTACGCAGTAGGTATCGTATGCACAGGGTATGGTATAGAGAGTATTTAAACAGAGTGTGTAGGTACCAGGTACCTGAGGGGCTGCGTGTGAATACCCCTTGAAGCACACGTGCTCACATGAGGTTTGACTGCCTTGTCTTTGCTACTGGAAACTTACTGACCACAGCTGCTAAAGAAACAAACAAACAAACAAACAAACAGAAAAACCCGAAAAACCCATCTTGTGAATCCGAACGCTTGACTTCCAGTCCTGGGGGGGGATCCAATCCACTGACACAAAAGCAGTGCCCCGGGGAGCTACTGAAGGGGGCCCAGGGACTGTTCTGTGCCACCACCCAGGGAAGTGGGTGGCATCACACGTCTCGAAACCCTTTCACGTGCTCGGGAATTTAACATCATGTGCAGGAAATACCCAGCAACTTCCCACACAGCCGAGAAGGGAACAGACAAATAGCAAATTCACTGTAAACAAATAACTATGACATGGTTTGGATTTTACTGTTTAAATCCCAACTCCCAGGATTCAGCGTCCTGTATCAGCAACAATGACTAAAACTAGTGAAAGTCATTAAAGAACTTACTAATCAGTCTCCTAATTGCGGCTATCTGCTTCCCAGTACACAGAGACAAATTAAGCAGGTTAAAACAGTTTCCAGCAAACATCTGCTGAAGCAAGTCAAAATTAATGACAAATAAAACTGAGCTCCCTTTGTGGTGGATTTTTCTCCCATCTGTACCTACAAACACCCTGTCGGTACCTGTCAATCCAAAACAATGTCAACGTGTATTCCAATCCCCTCACAGCATCTCCCCAGCAGCCTTTTCATCAAAGTTGAAGACCAGAGAAGTACAGAAGGGTTTGGGCTGAAAGGGACCTTGAAGACCACCCAGTGCCAGCCCCTGCCATGGGCAGGGACACCTCCCATCAGACCAGGTTCCTCAAAGCCCCATCCAGCGTGGTATTTTAATTGGGCAGATGCCCAGAGCTGTGTGGGGAGGAGTACCAGGAAGGCTGTCCCCATGTCCCTGTGCCACCAATGGGCATCCAGCTGCACCACAGGTACCAAACAGCGTCTTGGGAAACCAGCAGTGAGTGAGCACCCCTGCAGGGCTGGGCAGAGCTGGCAATTGTCATAATGTGCACTCCTAAACCTATATTTTAAAGTTGTTTGGTTTTTTTTATTATTTTTCTTCTCTTAATTGTCCATATCACCACCAGCTTTGAGTTGGCTCCAAATTTATCCAAGACGTATGTTTTCATCCTTCCCAGTGAAAGGTGCAGGAGATGGGAATGGTGTGAGAGCTCCAGCCCCACACAGCAGCCGTCCCACCCACCACAGAACGGTGAAGGGGTTTTGTCTCCTCGCGGCCATCCCACCAGGATGAGAGGGGCAGCCATGATGGGTCCCTGCCCACTACTCCCAACGGTTAAAAAAAGTTAATTAGAACTTCTGAAACAATGAGACATCCAATTTCTCAAATATGATTCATCCTGTGTCTGAACTAGTCTCCCGGGGGTCATTTTCATAGTAAATTAATCTTTCTAATGTCAGACTTAAATTATCAGCGGTGGCACCATGACCAGGGTGTCAGCAGCAGCGATGGCCTTGCTGCAGACAGGCGTGGTAGTGACACTGATGATATCGAGTCTGACAACATAAAAAATTAGCTTAAAATTAAAGTAACTCCAATGACATCAAAGGCAACAGAGGCCCGTTCAGCCCCTGACCATGTCTGCCATTAGCCGCAAGCTCTGCGGCTTCGGTTTCCCATCTGGGAATGATGGGACTAGAGCCACCAGCCTCCTCTTGCAGTGCTGGAAAAAAAGTGAAAAGTGCTGCTGAGAAGAGGAAATACCAACCCAGCCAGGGGAGACAGGAGCTGCAGCCACTGCCATGAGGAGCCCTTAGGGAGGGAGGAGATGGATGGTCAACCAGCATCCCTGCTGGACACTCATGGACTACGTCGCCTTCCAGTCACACTGCCAGGGAGGAGATGAGCCTTAACACTGAGGGAATTAAACACCATCTACTTTTAACTTGGCTTTCAGCAAAGAGTATTACAGCAGAAGCTCCTGAGCTACCTTCAGTTGGGAAATTCTAAGAGATCACAATGTTCATTGAGCATTAAGTAAATAAAATACAGCAAGTGACTGTCCTAACTGTTCAACAGCATTTGCCTCGGAGGTGTTTAGGCAGGCAGACACAGTGCTCCTAGATATGGGTCAGTGGGGGTTTGGGCAGTGCTGGGCTGATGGTTGAACTCGATGATCTGAAAGGTCCCTTCCAACCTCGACAATTCTATGACTCTGATTCCCTTTTATGGTGTTTTAAGCCATTCACTGAATACAATCCTGGAAGTAATTTTGTCTGCTGCCTGTTTGCAAGCAAGTCAGATAATAATTCATATTTTTCTTGGCAAGATGAACTTCAGAACTGGGTTCTAGCAAATATACTCTGGGATCTAAACCCTCATTTGATATGCCATCAAAATTCTACAACATTTGACCAAAATTTTCTTTTTTGGCAAGCATTCTTGCCAGGAAATTCATTAGCCAGGATTTGCAGAAAGCAAAGGGAAAAAAATCAATATTAGTGCAGGCAGAGCAGATTCAGTTGCTGATTAATGCAGGTATTGCTTGTATTTTCTTTTACAGTCTCAGCTATCACTGGCAAGGTACAGGATGCGGCAAGTGTTTAACCACACAACCGTTAGCGTCACTTACAAACCAGGCTTCAATCATGGCCAGGCTGCAGATTTCATTAAGCCTGGAGAGATTATTTCCTGCAGAATCCAATTGTAACACTCATTAAAAAAATATGGCAGTTAAAAATAAGACATGTGACTTTTTTCCTTACGCATTTCCCGTTTGCCCGGGTTCGCCCGTCTGCCCAGTAGCCACCGGCTCTGAGGAGGACACGCCAGGAAGGGAGGGGAAGAGCAGCAGCACAGTCACACACACAGAGATATTCCCGACAGCTGGATCCAGGGGTGGAAACATCTTCCTGAGAGCAAACAACCTGCCCGCTGGGTCTGGGGGCACCATCCCGGGGGGGGAGATGCCGCAGCCCCAGGCAGGGCTCAGACCACCGGCTGCTCCCGGATCCGCTCTGCTGCCAAACCCCAGGGCTCCCTCAAACAGAGACTGAAAAACGGCTGACTAAGCCAAAGAAAAGCCACATTAGTTCTGCCTAGGAACGTTTATGCATTAAGTAATCTACGTTAACTGTTAATTGGGACATTTTCCCTCAGTATCCCACCCAGGCGGATGATTAGCACCACAAGGCTGGCTGGCTGCTGGAAGGAAACTGATAGACCTACAGATAAGTATTTTGTAAACTTCAGAAAAGCTCAGCAATTTACATTTTGTTATTTTAAAAAAAACAACCTCCCAGACGTGCAATTTAACACTGCATTCATAAATCTCAGCCACAATTAAGAGGCACACTCAAATCCTGTAGATTAAAAGCAGAGCACAGAGAGCAGCACTGATCAGTCACGCGGCACCGGGCGCCATTTCGGCAGGAAAAATCCGGCAGCATCCAGGCTGCTGTAACTGTCCTGGAGGCACCAACAGCTGGAACACCCACCTGGGTCCCTGGAGCTGAGGGTGTCACTCATGGTGGGTGCTGGGTGGCCACAGACTGGGGGCACCATCCCAGGGGGGGAGATGCCGCAGCCCCAGGCAGGGCTCAGACCACCGGCTGCTCCCGGATCCGCTCTGCTGCCAAACCCCAGGGCTCCCTCAAACAGAGACTGAAAAACGGCTGACTAAGCCAAAGAAAAGCCACATTAGTTCTGCCTAGGAACGTTTATGCATTAAGTAATCTACGTTAACTGTTAATTGGGACATTTTCCCTCAGTATCCCACCCAGGCGGATGATTAGCACCACAAGGCTGGCTGGCTGCTGGAAGGAAACTGATAGACCTACAGATAAGTATTTTGTAAACTTCAGAAAAGCTCAGCAATTTACATTTTGTTATTTTAAAAAAAACAACCTCCCAGACGTGCAATTTAACACTGCATTCATAAATCTCAGCCACAATTAAGAGGCACACTCAAATCCTGTAGATTAAAAGCAGAGCACAGAGAGCAGCACTGATCAGTCACGCGGCACCGGGCGCCATTTCGGCAGGAAAAATCCGGCAGCATCCAGGCTGCTGTAACTGTCCTGGAGGCACCAACAGCTGGAACACCCACCTGGGTCCCTGGAGCTGAGGGTGTCACTCGTGGTGGGCACCGGGTGGCCACAGGGAGGCCATGGCTGGCCACTGTCCCCAGCAGCATGGCAGTGGCACGGGCCCCGGGAGGCAGGGAAAGAGGACAAGGGAAAGGCCTCAGGTTGCACCAAGGACAAGAGGAAACGGCCTCAAGTTGTGCCAGGGGAGGTTCAGGTTGGATATTAGGAAAACGTTTTACACTGAAAGGGTTATTAAGCCTTGGAATGGGCTGCCCAGGGAGGTGGTTGAGGGACCATCCCTGGAGGTTTTCAAAAGATGAGTTGACATGGTGCTGGGGAACATGGGTTAGTGACGGGGGTTTTTTTGTCAGTTAGGTTGATGGTTGGACTAGAGGATCTTGAAGGTCCCTTCCAACCTAGATGATTAATGGGGATTGGAACTCGATGATCTTTGAGGTCCCTTCCAACCCTAACCATTCTATGATTCTATGATCCTATAAAGGGCTCACAGAGGGGCAGACATGGTCATAGAGCCATCACCTGCCAGGGAGCAGCTCACTTGGCACTGGCACAGCAGCCTCAGGAGCACAGGGAAAGGGAAGGTAGGACCAAAGTCCTGGCATGGTGGGAGGGTGCTGGGCCTGAGGAGAGACTCGCAAGGCAGCACCATCAAACCAGCACGGAAATAATGAGAGGAGCTCTTTGTCTGAAGGAAGAAGATCAGTGGCTCCAGACACTTTTTGTTTATCAAGGCTTGTTCTTCCTAAAGGGCTTTACTTGGGGGTGATCCTGCATTAGACGGTAGGATTACCCTCACTTCCCCAGCTCTGCCGAGCACAAAGCATTCTTTATGAATTATTGAACTCTTGGTTTGCTGTGTGCACTCTGGGTAATGGCAAGCCTGTGCGTTGAGAGGACGACCTGCCGATTATTCAATTTTCATGTGCTTTATTAACATGGCACATCAAGTGTACACACATCAACAGCACACTGAAAAAAACCTGTTTGCTTTAGACTCAAATATTACTCAAAGCAAAGAAATTATTACAAAAAGGGCTTTCCCCCCCCCAGTTTGTTAGCAGGTTCAATTATTGTGCCACTTAACCTGACTATTTTAATGTTCATCTCCTTCTTACTGCACATGAAAGCTTTATTACCAGCACTATAATCATTTACAATAGGCTGAAGCCTTCGACTGCTGCAGAGTTCTGGTTTCAGAGCCTAAGCAGAGGTGCACAGCAAGAATTACTGAATCAGAAGGAAGCTGGCATGTTCTGTGCCTGCTGTTGGATACATCCCCAATACCATCACAGGGAACAAATTAAACAGTCCCCGGTTTTAATTAAAGGCGAAACTATGGATATAGCTCTTCTGATGCCAGCACAAAACGGAGGAGCCCAGCAGTTACCTGTGTCCCTCCACGCTGGGCAGGAACCTTGGTAAGATGCTACATTTTTGGGTTTGTATTTGCCTCTATCAATCACGCCCATCTGAATGGGCAGCAGAAGGTATGGCCAAATCTCAGTTCTTTCCAGCTGTCAAACAGAAATTTTCCAGCACTCCTTGTGTTATTCCCCAGGAAGGTGACTGCATGGAAGGCAGCTCCTGCAACTACACTGCAACACCCCCAAGTGAATGGCTTCACTGCCTGAGCTCCGTTGGCTACTCTGGTGTCTGTACAGGCTGAGCATCAGGGGCTCCTTTCATTATCAGGTATAGTTTGATGATTAAACAAATTGGGTATCAGCAGCTCTTTGCCGACACTGGTTTTGAATGGCCACTACAGCTGGGTTCTGCTTAGAACAGCCACATGCAAGAACTCACAAAACTCATTGAAGTAGCATCAAAATTTCAATATGACTGATTTTCTTGCTGTTCTTCGATTTCTTTGATTTCAAAGAATCAACCTGATTCTTCCAAACGTTTAAGCAGGCGTTTAACAAAGTGCATTCAAGGAAAACAGTAGAACACGACTCATTTTTGACACACAAGGGGGTGGCTCGTGGACCTCACGCTAACGGTGCCTGCAGGGATCCTGCCGGGGCAGAGAGGACACCGGGGTTCCCGGCTGTGTGAGTCAGGTCTGCGCCTGAGATCGCTGCTGAGAGGGACCTGCTGTGGGACCTGCCCAAGTCTAATGAGGTACCGCAGGCTTCCTTGAAATAAGGCCTTCATAAATTATTTTTTTTCAATTTGAAAGGGATATGTTTTTAACAAGATATATAAATATGCCATTAGGAGTTAGTAAAACTACTCATATAAAATAAAATTATTCAGTATACTTATTCAATCATACTCTTTGTCATTTATGTCTTTACATATGTAGAAGAGAAAGATCTACTTCTATTTGTCAGATGCTCAGCTTTTTGAAAGAGTAACATAATAAGTGAATTGATAAGTAATGAAAGCATTAACTGTCATATAAAGATTATGAGTCTGGTGCTCCATACTGCAATTAAATTTAATGTTTGTTTCTCTGTCTCTGTGAATAATGATAAGTTTTCCCTCATGACTATCTAAGCAGCTGACTGATAACGTGAGGACAACTGCTCTGGGCAGCCAGTTCAGTTCAGTACTAACCACGTCATTAAAACAAAGTTTTGCGATTACATTAAGTGCCCTTAAGTGCTAAGCAAGGAGACAATATTTAGGTGTGATCACCTACACAACAAACACGCATAAAACTATCCCCAGACCAGGTCATCCATAAAAAAAAGAAAAATAAGAACTCATCTGAGTCACAGTGAGATGTAAAGGCGCATCCACTTCCTTGGTTTGTTTCCTGTGATGGGTCTGTAACACTGGGATGGTCACATTCAGGGGCATGAATTCATAGTCCCGATTTCTGGATAAAAGAGCCAGGAAGACATTAATAACAACTGAAGATCAATCAAAATCAGAAATGTTTCCTGAATAGAGGGTAATTGAGAAACAGAAAACTTGACACTTGCAACAAATGGTTCTTGAGGGAGAGACATTATTTCTGAAATATGTTGACTGTTACCTAATTAAACAGAAGAAAACATTCTGGTGGCGAGGCTCCCAGAACCCTAACATCCCCGTTCTTCAGGAGTGCTTATTAGTAACAACAGTGGGGCTGGTTTAGAGCCATGGGCACGCGCGCACAGAAGAGCTCGATATTGTTCAATAAAATTCACCCTTTCACAGACAATGAGCCTCTCGCAGGAGAGCAGAATTTGAAGACTTAAGGACTGCATAACTGGCCAAACCATTTCATGCGGACCGTTTACCTCCCTCACAGTGGAATTTCTGTGGAATAACTCACTGTTTTCTCTTATTACCTGACCAGCCTCAGCGGTGTCTCAGATGTTTGGATGAAAGGACCAGTCTTTGGTAATGACAGCAATGACTAGCACTGCAATGCCCATCAAATTTATCAATCACAGCTCGCACTGCAGTGCTTATCAAATTTATCAATCCAGCTCGCACTGCAGTGCTTATCAAATTTATCAATCACAGCTCACACTGCAATGCCCATCGAATTTATCAATCCCAGCTCGCACTGCAGTCCCCATGGAATTTATCACTGCCAGCTCGCACTGCAGTGCCCATCGAATTTATTGAACCCTCCCTTGATCACATGAATTCTTGGTGCTCTGAACTTATTTAATGTCCCCAGGAGGTTCAGTCAGTCAAGGTGGTACGATACATGATATACAGGATGTGACTGATGTCAAATTGACTACAAGATAATTAGATGCTAATGTCGCCATTGTATCAGGATGACATGAATGTCACTCTCTAGCACATCTGTATAATTTCTGAGTGACTTCGGTGTCACCTTGAAGACACTCTGATGGTGGTAGCAGTGACGTGATTGCAGTGTACCCCATGCTCAGGTGTGCTGTTTGGGTGCAGGCAGACACTACAGTCTCTGCGGTGGCAGAACACCGTTTCACCAACAGTCATCAAAAAGCCTACAGCCAAAGAAAAGCTGACACCAGAAATGGACCAAAATATCTTCCCTCACCCTCAGCTCAGCTCCCACCTGAACCCCTGCCTCTCGTTACCAACGCCAGCGAGACACGAGTGACCAGGAGAGGAGCTGGGGCACAGACCCAGGGAACTAATCCTCTGAATGCATCGCTTTGGAAGAATGAGGTAAGAGAAGCTGGGGAAATCCCTATTTTTGGGGAATTTGAAGAAGAATATTTTTGACCAAGAAACAGGAGGATTTTGGCAGTGAGGGAAGAAAGAAGCTGCTCGAGGATCACCAACAAAACAAGCAGTACATCCATGTTGGGTGTTTTGATGGATTTACATAAATGGAGCTGCATTTCACAAAACTGCAGTTGGCACTTCCCTCCCGTCCCTCCCGCTGCCCACCTCCCCCTGCCCGGCCCCTTCTCCCAGCCCTGCCGGAGAGGGGCAGAGGGAGCACCCTTGGGTGCACGTATTTAATCCCAGGCCATAAAGTCTGCCCTTGAACATATGAATTAACGTGTAACTGCAGAACGAGGGCACAATCTGGGATCTTTTCCGACAACGCCTATTTAGAAACCAAACAAGCAAGAAACAGAACATGCCATTCCCACAGAAAAAGATCACAATGCTCCATGTTGAAATGTGAAGAAAGAACTAAGATCCTGCCCTACCTGATGCAGCCGTGCCCCCGGGGTTTGTTCCCCGAGCTGTCTCCCAGGCCAGGCACCCAGACACCTTCCGGGATGTATTTCGGGGGCAGGTCCTTGCCCTGGAGCCTCCTCCCGAGGACACTGTCTGCTCCCACCGCGGGTCCCTCTCCACCGGCTGGGGGGGGCTCAGGTACCAGCCCAGGAAACGGGGAGAGCCCAGAGCCTGAAACAAAGCTGGTGTGAGAGAGGAGAGGTTGTTCACCAGGAATTCCACACCCTCGGGAAGACCTTCACGTGGATAATCACATCTCTGACTCCTCGGCCTCGGGGAAGCGTCTGTGAGAAGAGCAATGGCTCTGTGTTTAAAGGCAGCAATAAAAGCCTCCCGATGGCCTGTGCGGCGGCAGGACCGGCACCGGCCTCCTTCTGCCCCGGCCGAGATAATGAGAGGGTAAACGAGAGTTCAGCACCCGCCACGCACGTCTCTCCTGCTTTTGTGAGTTCTGATATGTAAAAACTGTTCTCTTCCACACCACAAAACAGCATTTATTTTAATCTCAGCTGGATCTTATCAGGCGCGCTGTACCTATCAGCTCTTTGACACAAAAATCAAAGAAAACACTCAAAATAAAAGGAGATAGACATAAAATGAAAAAGGAAGAGGATATCTTTAAAAATATTATGAACTTTAAACGCACAAATGTATTTAAGAACCCCGTATTTTTTAAAAAAGCAGTTGCAGCCAGGTGTCCAATTCAGGACAAAGATGATCAGAGTAGCCCCATTGCCTGCAGCAACCCCCTCCCGCCTGGGCTGGCCCCCTTGGGTGGAGAAACCAACACTGGCCTTCGCATCTTCATCACACCCTGACCACCCCTTAGTCAGGGGGCACTGGGGGCACAGACAGCCCGGGTCCCAGTGAATGCCCATGTCTGTGGTCTGTGAGACCCAGGCACCAGCACCCGAAGCCCAAACGCCGTGCACTGGGAGCTCTGTGGAGAGCCCAACATCAGAAGTTAAGCTCTCGAGGCACCAAATTACTGAACACAAGCTGGAAAGAAAATTAACCCCTTTTTCTGGCAGCCGTGCCACGCGGGTGGCGGCTGGGAGACAAAAACCAGCCGGGTCCCCCAGTTCTGCCAGCTCCCGTTGGACACCCCCAGCTCCACAGGCCGTGTCCCCCCCTGATAGATGGCCTTTCCACCGATGGGTGGCCAGTTTGGGGTATCTGCCCCTTGACACCCCCCGGAGCTCGGGGGACCCGGGCACGTTGGGAGCTTGGCACCGGAAGAGGCAGAGCAGTGCATTAAGGCGTCCAAAAGGGCAACTTAAAAGTCATTGCCATGGCTACGTGACAACTTATTTTGCAGTATAATACGTTTTATGAAATATGTATGATCCTATTTAATATATACCATTTGTTTTTAGTGTTTCATTTCTGATAATAGCCTTTTGATGATAATCATGGTCTTTTAATGATTGTAATAATTAGTCTTTTATAAATCAACATGTTTTATGTTAAATACACTGAAATCCTTTAAAAATATTTATTTTTCCCTGCACTTTAGGAGCTGTCTTGCTCTTTTGCAGTGTCTGGAATCTGTTTAGAGTCACATTCAACAGTCTTCTGGGCCTCATTTCCTCCCCCGGCTGTGAAGGGCTCCTCAAACCCATTTCTTCTTTCCTTAAGGATGTGACAAAGAGGGCAAAATCAAGTGTCCATTGTTTGCTTCTAAAATGCCATCAGTCACATTCTTCATCTTTTTATTAAGCAGAAAGCATTACAGGGCTGAGCCTGGGCAGCGAGCTTGTAAACACAGGGCTCAGAACAACAACAACAAAGCACTTCAACACCGTACCCTGTCAGCCCGAGACATGCCTCCTCTCAGGTGCCAACCAACCAATAACACTGCCTCACAGACTCCTCTTTCTTTCTTTTAGAGCTAATATCAGAGAGCTAAGTAGCATAACTTTCTCATTCTTTGAAAAACCCACATCCTTTCAGTCTTTCTTGTTAAAAAATATTGACAGCTTTCAGTAAGGTAATATATCCAGGAGGGAAATCTGGTAATTCATTTGATCTCGCAGTGCCCCACATTACACAGGAAGGTTTAATTATACATCTAACAGTTACTCACCCATTTTGACATAGTTTCATTAGACTTTTATTAAAGACAGGGCTAGGAAAAGAGAGAATTATTTGTAGTTCTTTTTCCTTTTTCCTTTTTTTAAAGGGAATGGCAGCTGCTGTGAAAGCACTTCCATATGCCCTCCCCGTGGCTGCAGGTACACACCAGCACTTCTCCCCTTTGCTCACGCAACAGCAAGAGGAATACTTTTTTTTTCAGACAAATAGGAGGTTCACCAAAAAGTCTGAAATGGGCTTGACTGAGACTGCAGATCTGGGTCACGTTCAGGGTCAAATGTCTTCAGAAGACAAACCCATCAGCCTTTGGCTGAGCTGAGGTCACTTCCCACCTACCCAGATTCCTCCCTGGTTTTTTTTTTAGTATCTTAATAATTTCCATTCTTCCTTCGAGGTTATTTTGGCTTAGAGCCCCACCCCTGGAGGGGTTCAAGGCCAGCTTGGACAGGGCTTGGAGCAACCTGGGCTGGTGGGAGGTGTCCCTGCCCAGGGCAGGGGGTGGCACTGGGGGGGCTTTAGGGTCCCTTCCCACCCGAACCATTCTGTGATGGTTCACTCTCCAGCTGTCTCTGCCTATGCTGAGGCAGTAAAGGTGAGGGTAGCATTGCTCCACGGCACTTTTGGTGGCAATTAATGGGCAGTGCTTCAGTTTCCAAGCAGATGTCTCAACATTCTCTGTAGCCAGAAACAAAGGGACTCTGAAGGGAGAAAAACTGGTTTTCAAAGTGCCAGAACCCCAGTATAAATGAATGCCATCAAGTGACAGTTCGGCCCACGGCTTCTGTACCTCTCTCTGCTCAGGTTGAGCTCCTGCAGCCTCCTCAGAGCAGCAATGAGGACTCACCAGCCCCAGAGTCCCCTCTCTGCTCTGCCCCTGCTTTGGGCAGAACAACCAAGGGGTGAGAGGAGCATCTCTGCCTGGCCTGAAAACAGCACATTTGGCAGAGGTATGAATCCATTACCATGCAGCCACAGATATTTTATCATTTTCAATGAAGAAAGCTCAGTTTAAGCAATAATTATAGCAGATCCCCTCTCTATAGTAACAATGGGAAGAGAATATTATCACCACTGCTTGTGGCAACAACTTGAACAAAAACGGGTTAGAGGGGAAAAAAATAATTAGAATGAGACATGCATGCCTGACTCTGAAAGAAAGATTGTTTATGCCCAACACATTAGAGAAATTGCTCAAGAAGGGTTCAGCCAGAGCCTGGTTATCTGTCCCCGCAGCGCTGCACGACGGCTCCATGGGCTGAGGAACCCCAATGGGCAGGACCCGGCTCCCACAGCCTGTGGGGGTGACATCCCCAGGCACGTGAAACACACCTCACAGCTCCATCCCTAAGAGACTCTTGGGGAAAACAGGGATGGAGAAGAGCCGGAGCATCCTCCAGCCCTCCCACCCCCCTCAGGAGCGTGGCTCCACTGCCCCCACCTCCTGTCCTGCGCTGCACGGGGACACCAGCTCACCCAGCAGCGGCCCTTGGCACCACCACGGAGCCCTCGCTTCATCCTGTCCCACAGGTCAGTGGGCAGAACGTAAAGCCTGGGGGTCCCCTCAAGGACAGAGACATCAGGGTGGCCTCCACGCAGAGGGAGGCAGGTCCTGTGTGTGTGCATAGGCATAGGAATGTATATATCACATATTGGGTATTTGTTTAGGGGTGCATTGGTGTGTTTCATATACTCATGGGATGTCTCCAAGCCCCTCCAGCCAGCAGGGACCCCTCCTGCCCGAGCCGTCCCCGAGGATGGATGCAGATGAAGAAAGGCAACTGCACCGGCTGGTCCTTGGTAGGGTCTGTGGTACCTGCACTGCGCCTGTGCCTGAAGCCAGCACGGAAAGAACGGGGGCTCCACAGCTGCCCTGCTTTGAGGTAAAACACAACCAATTTGCTGTTCAGTAATTTTCCTTTTTAGCTGCTGTGTGTTACCTCAAACCAGGACCACAGCACAGTTCACTGCCACCCCCCGCCAAGTCTCTCTGGAGGTCCTGCCTTAGTACTCTTGAATTCCATTGGTGGATTAAAAAAAAAAATAGCCAGAATTCTCTGCTTTAAGTACAACAGAGTCAAAAGCCTCTAGAACCACAGCCGGGGTAAACACCTTGACTCTTTTCATTAAAAGCCCAACAACGTAGACATTTACTGGTCTAAGTGCTACTGAAAACTTACAGCATTTTGAGAAATGTCGTGAAGATGTTGAGGTTTATTTGGGCTGTGCCGCTCACAGAATTCCAGTATTTTAGGGAGGAAAGTGAGTCCATGGAACCTGACTACAGCAAAGCCCGTCGTGTCACCTAAACCCACTCACCTTGTGCAGAGCTCACCACTCGTGTCTCCAACGCCGTAACAAACGCACAGAGGAGATGGCTGTGAGTAACAAACCCCACCCAAACACGGGACGTCAAGCCTCTGGTTCTGCTGGAGACTCGGGAAGTTACTGCGACTCCTGGTCCGTTTTCTGTGGGGGAAATCACGTACCACTCGTGGAAGGGCCGGGATGTCCTGGGGTCTCGCTGCCCACGCATGGACAGGGGCTGACCACACTCCCCGGGCTGACACGAATCCACAGCACTCCTGTGGAAACAGAGCCCTGCACGGTGTCAGGGGCTGGTTTTAGGTTTCTGTACCCAGTGGTGCACAGCCCCGGCTTGCTGGGGTTTTCCTGACAGGAGAAAACAAAAAAAGGGGACGCATCTAGTTCTCTGGGTATCTGCCAAAAGCTATAAAATGAAAGCAAACAATAAAGACACAAGCTGCTCCTAACTCCCCAGGCCAGGTATTAACCAGCCACAGTATATCAGCCCTAACCATCGCCTCCTGTCAACACAAACACTCCTCCCTGCCTTGTTTCTCCATCCTCTCACACGCCCCCACAGCACATCTCCAGGGGCCGAGCAATGGGTGCAGCCAGGCCTCTGCGGTGCAGAAGAAGGTGGTGTCTCCAATGGTTGGATCACATAGAATCATAGAATCATCAAGGTTGGAAGGGACCTTTCAGACCATCCAGTCCAACCATCAACCCAGCACTGCCCAAACCCCCACTGACCCATGTCCCTCAGCACCACCTCTGCCCGGCTTTGAAATCCCTCCAGGGATGGGGACTCCACCACTGCCCTGGGCAGCCTCTGCCAAGGCTTCACAACCCTTTGGGGGGAGAAATTGTTCCCAATATCCATCCTAAATGCGTGGTGGCACCTTCCCACTAGCATTGTGCCAGACACCCAGCAGGTCCAGCTCAGCTGGGACACCCATGGCCTGCCCAGCACAAGTGATCTCCTCTGCCAGCACCCACTGACCAACCACCTGGGTATCTCGGGACCTTTCTCAGAGCCTCAGAAGTCGGGGTCTCTGCCAGGCAGCAGCATGAAGCACGGGTTTTTGAAGGACCCTCTCATAAAAGCAGCTGCAGGCAGCCCTGACCAGCCCCAAAAGCAGAAGAAAAACGCTTTCCTTTCCCTCTTTCCTTCCCCATCTTTGAAGGAAAAAGTCCCCAAAAGGCATTAATGCAACCAGTAGCAGAATAACGTATTTATAATAAATAAGTGAACAGAAACAAAAGCCACATATTAAAGCAAAAAAGTAGAGTATTGAAAAGGGAAAAGGAAAGTGCTGCCAATAAACAGAAAATAAGAATATTGAAAGTACTGCCAAGAGCAGTGCGAAATAATCAGTCATGTCTTCCTGCATTAGCATCACTTTTCAGGGAGGGCACCCGGAGAATGCAAAGCACACAGGATTCTGCTACAAGCCCCCTCATCTCCAAACGGGCACGAAGCTACAAGGCCAGACCTCAGCAGGGTCAGAGTGCCTCAGTGACGTGCAGCATCTCCCCACGGCACAGGAGGATGTGCAGCATCTCCTCACAGCAGCCCAAGAGCCAAGCTCCTTAGGCAGGTTTAAACAGCACTGCAGAACAGGCTACATAAAACAAAAATAAAAAATTTTCAAGGTGTGTTTGATCTTCAGGATCTGGGATCAAGCCCTGACTGCAGCACAACTCAGACTGAAGCACATGTCATGGGCCCCCATTTTCCTGCGGGAAAACCACCCCCACACCCATCTTCCTCCTTTGTGCTTCAGGCCTGAAAAATACCCTAGAGTTCAGAAATAGAGACTTTCTTCCACTTCCCGCACACTTCACTGAATTTTCTCTATTGACCTCCCAGTGTCTGCATCTCAACAACAATTTCTGAAAGGATTTATTAACACTAGGACTGATAGTTATCAAATATTCAGTGATTATATCAAAGACAGATACTTGCAAACAACATTGTAAAGAATATATTTTGGAGCTCTATAAGCATTTCTGTAAGCATTTCCTTCACACCTTCTACAGATTTTTCTTTTTTTTTTTTTTTTTTCCATTTAAACAAAGACTGAATATATGCTGCCATCTACCGGAAAGTGCAACTCAATCAAGAACAATTTAAATGTTTTCTCCCAAAAACCTTGTCAGGGGATCAGCTTTACTTCTCTACAGAGACTCTGCCTAGCTCTTGATGGGCACTCTTTGTCAGGAAGCGCAGTGACAGGACAAGGGGTAACGGTTTTAAATTGGAAAAGGGGAGATTTAGATTAGATACCAGAAAGAACTTGTTTGGTGTGAGGGTGGTGAGAGCCTGGCCCAGGTTGCCCCGAGAAGCTGTGGCTGCCCCATCCCTGGAGGGGTTCAAGGCCAGGGTGGAGGGGGCTTGGAGCAACCTGGTGTGGTGGGAGGTGTCCCTGCCCAGGGCAGGGGGTGGCACTGGGGGGGCTTTAAGGTCCCTTCCCACCCAAAGCCCTCTGTGACTCTCTGATCCCCAGGACGGCAGTGTCACTGCAGAGAGCACGGGGGATCGGGCAGCACCTCCGCAGCCCCGCTCCTCACGGCCCGGGGAAAAGCAATCAATGGCTGTTCTGGGGGTTGGGGAGGGCACATCCCAACACCTCTGCCCTTTCAAAGCGAGACCTCCAACACTGGAGGAACCTGGAGGAACCTGCATTCTTGGAAGGAACCTGGGAGCGTTGAGCAGACATCCCAGTCTGAGGGGGCACCAGGAGACCAGGGAATAGGGAAGCAATGGCGATGCCCCGCAGGAGAAATGCCAAGAGGGTCTCTGCTTGGGGGTGTGTGGAGGGAGAGCACAGACCAGTTCAACTCAACACACAGGGACTAGCACCAGGAGCACGGGAATTTCAAAGCAAGTGTTTAGGAACAAATCCTCTTATGCTGAAGAAGAGCAAGAGAAAGAAGGTGGACTAATGAAAGCAGGGTCTTGGCAAGCACCTGACCTAACACTCTTTAAAACGGGAATTATCTTTGCAGCACTGGGCCACTCAAGCAAACTCGGCACCATCTCACTTTACAGTACTGTTGCCAGGTGACCTGATGGACCCAGAAGATGAAAACAAACTGTTGTCTGAACAATTCAAGGAAAAATGCGGCCAAGAGAAGTGCCACAAGCAAGTCGCTATGAACCAGCAAAGTGCAGAGATGAATGTTCTCCAAACATGGAGGGCTCTGAGGAGCCCGGTCCTTGGCGAGATGTACTTCCCAGGCCCCTCACTGGTCCATGAACCCTGCAGGGGAATGCTGTGCTGGAGGGGCCAGAGGGGCCCACTAGAGAAGCAGCCCCTGCCTGGGACCTGGCTGGGTCCTGCTGCCCCACCAGACCCTGCCCTCACTCCCCTTTTCCTTGTCAAAATCACAGACAGCACTGGGGTCACCAAACTGGGCTTCTCCACCAAATAAACCCAAATAACAGCCCTGGGGGCAACCGGCCCCGGCACCAGCACGAGCAGCAGGGCAAGGGAAAGCCATCACCATGGAGGACAAGAGGCAGCACCAAACCCTTCATTTCCAGAAACCCGTTATGGAAAGTCCTTGTGCAGACTCGCGCTGCTCCCACCAGCTGCACCCCCTGCCCTGCCCCGGGGTCCCCAGTGCCCGAGCTCCAGAGGGATGGAGAAGCCTCATGGGCTAGAAACTCACCCACAGCCCAGGGCAAAGGACGCTCCTGTCCAAGGAGGGGACACCTGCGCTGATGGCACTCAGGCACTCACTGCCAGCTCGCCCCAGTCCACCCACCACCGAGGCAGAGGGAGGGCTTGCGGGGTGAAAACAGCACATCTGGGGAAAAACAACACTCGTGGTCAGGGACGTGGGGATGGGACCCGTGGCATCTCCCCAGCGGTACCACCGTGTCCCCAGGAGAGCAGGAGCAGCAGAGGATGGAGGACCCAGAGGCAATGGCCAGGCTCCAGCAGGGCGGGATGGCGCAGGGACGGGGTGCAGGTGACAGCGCGGTGGCAGCTGGACGTGCCCCACGGTGCTGGCAACCCCCCGAGAGCCCCCACAGCCCCCAGACCTGCAGGTCCCCTGCCCCAGCTCGGCACCCCGAGCCCACCACAGCCACCTGCCCCAGCTCACCTGCGGGGGGGACACGGGGAGGGCAGCCCCCTCCCATCTAACAGCACAGCTGAGCTCCACGTTCATTTTTATACAGCTAAAGTCAGACTTTTCTTGTTGTTTTTCTTTTTAATTTGAACCAGGTATTAATGTATATTTAATTTAAACATATTGCCCCGTGGGACTCATTAGCAGTTTAACAAAATGCCTGGGTAAAATGACTCGGCAGATAAAAGGAGAGAATTTTAAAATATGGTGTGCCTACAAAAATAATCCAGATGAATGATGACGGGCGTCAGAGAACTGCTCGACCACATCAAACAATGAAAACACTCTTGGAGATGGGCTATTTAAATATTAAATAAATACCCAGAATTTCTGTAAATGCTGAACAGGAGATATGATGGAATGTTATTTTTCCTAATCTGTTCATACTGTAATTACGGACTCTATACTCCAGCTAAAAAGATCATTTATCTTATGCTGAGTATTTCAATTGCTTTTTCTTCAATAAATTACAGATATTACCTTCAACTGGTAACTACGCATAGCGAAGGAGTTTCAGGCACAGCTGACGTGCTTGTAAAATATTTAACACTTGTCCAACGTATGACTTATATAAAATATATTGTCTGTATTTTTGTGAGAGCTTTTCCTAACCAATTTGTGCATTGCTAAAAAAAATAATTGCTTCTACCCAAAAAGACTAATTCTAGGGGGGAAAGGCTGTTTGCAGGCTTCTGAGCTGGATTCCCCCTTTTTTATAACCCAGCCAGTGTGTTAATACTAAGAACAATACCTCTAGGTTGGTTTTCCCTGATTTGACCGGGGCCGAGAGGAGGGTTTCTGCCGCCAACACGCAGGGGGTGTATGGCCACAGAGACACAGACACACATAATCTATGTGAAATAAACCCAAAGCACGAGGCAGTGCAGGTGTGAAGGGGAAGGAGAGGCAGCAGAAGACACATGGATGCCAGCTGGTGGCCAGGAGACATCCCCGTGGTGGGATCGGGCAGTAGGGGAACTACAGCCCCGGGACCCCCCTCCAGCAGGGATCTGCTTCTGCTCCCCCACCCAGGCCAGACACCACCACCTCGCCCCGTGCCCACCTGCACCCTGGGACCCCAGACAGCCCCACATAGGGACAATGTGCAATTAAAAAGTTCTCCTTTTTTGTTAGAATCACAGAATCATAGAATGGTTAGAGTTGGAAGGGACCTTAAAGATCATCAAGTTCCAACCCCCCTGCCCTGGGCAGGGACACCTCCCACCACACCAGGTTGCTCCAAGCCCCCTCCAACCTGCCCTTGAACCCCTCCAGGGATGGGGCAGCCACAGCTTCTCTGGCCAACCTGGGCCAGGCTCTCACCACCCTCACACCAAAGAATTTCTGGGATCTAACCTAAATCTCCCCTCTTCCAATTTTGCCCGAGCACCCAGCACCCTCCCACCCCCCCGAACCAACTCCTACACCCCAAACTCCCCCGACAAACCAAGGGAAAGTGAATCTTCTCCTGAAAGTTTCACAACTCCCTACAGTAGCTGCTTTTTAAAATAGGTTTTAAAAAATCTTCTGACAATGCAAAATTCACTGCATAAAATTGTACAGGAGTAGGAGATCATACTACAGATGACGTTTCTGCATGTCCCTATTTGAAATGCATTCCTTCTCCACCGGCACCATAGTTCCTCCAGTATTTCTCTTGAAATTATGCGTCAGATTGATGTGAAATCGTATATTCCATCTACTATATTCATACTTAAAATCCAATTTTCCTGTTTTTACAATCCCAATATAAACTAGACTAAAATTTTACTATTTTACTTTATTTAGGAGGAAAATTTCCACAGCATGACAATCTACAAGGCTGTGAATTATTGTTGCAGGGCATTTTGTTTGTAACACAGGCGTTCTGCTCTAGCACTGCCATAAAGCCTCGGTTCTTCTGGTGTGCCCCAATAAAAACCAACACAAACAGAGGACAGCACTCCACAAGTTACTGCACATTCTTCTTCTGCCTGATTTTTTGTACTTCCCACTGACTCCGCTTTGGAGGGAGCGTGAATAATTAATCAGGGCCAGATTGAAAAGGACCAGCCCCTCCTCTCCTGTACCAGGATGGCACTGGGCCGTTCTCCGGCCGCTCTCCGAGCCCAGGGAGCTGCCAGAGAGCCCCGGCCACCCCGGTTCCTCTCAACTCCCTTCATCCTTCAGCGCTACGGAGATGGGAGAGTCTCATACACCTCTTCAGTAACATTTGCTTTGCAGGTTCAAACAATCAGCACTGTTAGCTCCAAATTAATCATAATCACACTGCCCATTACAGCAGGAATTTTCTTTATGAAAGTCATTATGAAATTAAAAATGTAGAATATAAGCCCATTTAAAGAAGGAACAGAGTGATGTTGTAGATAAATCACCTTCAGAAAAAAAAAAAAAAACTAACCAAATCCAACAATTCTAGCAACCCTCTTGCTCTGAACTTCCCTTCATCTTCCTCACCTCCTTTTCCTGCCATATGGCCTACATGGTATAATTTTGTTACTCAGCCTCCTCCCGGCGGTGCCCAGGGACAGGACCAGAGCCCAGGGGGCTGGGCCAGGTGACCTCCTGAGGTTTCATCATTCCCTCCAACCTCCACCGGTCCGTGAGCCTGAGCCAATCTCCTGTATGTAGTCTCTGGTTCTATCAGACTTTCCCAGAATTCTCAGAATGGTTCTTTCCTGTGTTTGCAGAGTTCATTTTTCTTAGAAAACAATGTTTTGACTGGTGCAGTCCCTGGTGTCCCAGATGAACGCCTTTCACCCTCACTGCTCTCTTCTGGTTTAACGAGGTGGCACATGAAGTTTCTCTATGACACACTGGAGGTGTGCTTTGACTGTTAACTCCTTTAGCCGCACCGCTGACATGATGTCTCCGCAGTGGAAGTTCAGGCAAAGGAATTCTGCTGTAAAAACAACCTTTGTGACTACTTCACAGTATATAAAGAACCAGGGAGAACTCAAAATTGGAATAAAGCAGAGTTAATGCTTTTGTTGCAGCTGAAATTAAGTGTACCGCCGTACTGAAATGTTTATTTAATGTTAGTGTAGTAACTAATCTGAAATTTTAGAAAATTTAAGAAAATCCATATTTAGATGCCTCAAGGCTTATTTAAGGCATCTCAGCCAGGCGGGTGAACAATGGAGGGTTTCTCAGACACTGTATGCAGGGACAGACACAGACCCAGTTCAAACACAGCGCCTTCCCAGAGCTGTGGGCAGCAGTTCTGCGGAGCAGGGGGGATGGACTGGCTGCCACCAGCGACACAGAGAACAGGGCACAGAGAGGTCTCCTTCAGCCCGTGGAATTCAGAGCCCTCTGGACCAGGACCTGCAGAGATTTCCCCTACGGGGACCCTGTCTGCTGGAAAAGGGCTCTGCCCCAGGGCTACCACTCCATTTGCCATATGGTTACTTCCAGTTTATGGATGTAAACGTGAATAGCACAGTATTCCGGTAAACATGATTGAGCCTTTCCTCTCTTTACCCATTAACAACCAACAATCCTACTTAGGGATAATGAGTTACATATTTATTCTCACTCAAACAGCATTGGCTATAACCAGTCCCATTCAGATACAGCCAAAGACACAATGGCAGCAAGAACCCAATCCATGAGGTACCGTGGGCAGCAGCAGTTTTTCCCCCAGCCCTGCAGGAGCACTGCCAGGCAGGGAGGAAACCTCCCTGCTCTCTGGTCCCAGACACACTCCATCCCGCTGTCCCAAAGCTCTGTCCCTGCCCCGTCTCCCCTGCCCAGGGTTCACCACACGCAGAGTGGGTTCTCCCCCCAGGATGGGTCACAGGACCCCAGCCCGTGTGAGCCAGGGCAGTGCTGCAGCGTTACCCTGGGGTGTCTCTGAGGGGGGTGTAAGCCCAAGGGTGAGATGCCAACAGAAAATACTCTTTTGTGTTTAAAATCAGTGGCTACGCAGGAGTGCCCTGTCTGGGAAAAGCCATTCGTCTTTTAAGGTGCTGGCAGCAATCCTGCTAATTAAGGACCACTCATGAGCTCCACTTCAGTGCCAAATGAAAACCAGAAATAAAAGCCTCCACACATGATGGACAAAGCAGCCACGTTCCTGAGCAGAAAGGAAATTGCCTCCTTGCTCTCTGCGGGCACTTCACCCGGGCAGTGCACCCGCAGGCACAGCCAGTGTAACTCAGGGCACACTCTGCAGGACAAAGCAGCATCACTCATTCTGAATTAATTGTACACAGGTATTTGACTCTGGTTTACCAAAACAAGAGTTTCATCAAATGAAACATTGTCTGGAAGAGATCTTCAGATGTCAAGGAAACCCTTGCTAACATTCAGTTAACTTTCAGTAAGTATAGAGAATGAGTATATAATTTTTAGAATGTAACGTACAGTACTTCAAAAAGATTGACAAAACATTATCTGCAAAGGACTTCATATTAACATAATAATGAAACATTTTTCAAGCCATTAAGGAGACACTGAGGTTTTTATGGTAACATGTAATATGGCAATAAAAACCCCTAAAAGGCACCAGCATAAAGAACAGAAATATGAAAGGTCCCTGCCTTGAACAGCGATCTGTTTAAGAGCAGAGCTGTGTTTAGCAATTACAGGTACCGGCCTCTGCCCGAGAGCACGGGGGCACAGGCACCATCTCCTGCCAACAGAAGGCCAACAGGGACGTTGGCCAACACATCTCCACAGACCCCACTCAGCTGCTGCACAGGAACAAACGGGACAATGTTTTGTGACCAGTGTGCAGAAGAAGGTGCAAGCTGTGTCACTGGGGCAGTGCTCACACTCACTGCCACTCTGGCTGAGGAACCCAAAGCCACCAGTGCAGAGCGATGCTCCTTGAGCTTCTGTGAGTGTTTGACCTTGGGCACCAGACAGAGCTGGCAAGAAGCAGCCCGTGGAACCCCGTCAGCACAGCAGCATCTCACAGAGACACAGGAAAGCAAGGCCACGTTGCTCTCCTCTCCCACCCCTCACCGCCTCGGAGGTGTCTGAACGGTCCTCTCCGTGTGCTCCGAGCCACTATTCCACCTCTCCAGGTTCCACCCAGCCGCTGGATTCGCTCTGCTGAGCTCTCCCTGCTCTCCTCTGCCTCCCCGCAGAGACACCCTAAGGGCTGGCTAGTGAACCAGAGAGGTGGCCCACCTCTGCTGACAAGGACTATGGCTCCTCGGACACCACGCATCACACAGCACCAGCAAACCCCCTCCCGTCACCTCCAACGCAGCTTCTGAGACACCAAAGGACGCTGGCGGGACCCCCCCACTGACCCCTAGTCCCAGCAGGGTGGCTAACAGCCAGCTCCATGGGCTCTCCCTGATAGCAGCTCTCTGCTCCGCACACCCATGGCACCAGTGTCCCCAGACTGGGGTAATTAGGGAGCTGCGGTGACAAAATGTCACCTTCCCAGAGGAAACACTTGATCTTTCAAAATAATACAGTCGCTGTCACTCTGCACAGGCTTCGGTAGTGCAGGAAAACTACCACTGGGGCACAGAATGTTTTTAGCTATTTTATTTATCCACTAAGTAAAAATAGACTAAAATATCACTGAAACGAACTGAAATAAGAAGGATCAATAGGCAGAAAAATAATGCCATGATCCTCTGTCTGTGTTTATTAAAATTCTGATGGACAGAATGCAAATAAAAAACAATCCTCAGGAAAGGAATGTGAATTGAGGAAATACAAAAAGTAGCAAAAAGATCCAATTATAGCACCAATCATGAACAGTGAATTTTTCAGATCACCCAAGAGGCAAGTCTTCATCCGGAAACAGTAACCCCAGGAGCTTTTAACCAGACATAAAGCAAACATGACATCATCTAAAGACAGGACCCACCACCTCCGCAGGGGGAATTCCAAGGACTTTGGCCATCCCTACAGCAAGGTCAGGGCCAAAAGTGACTCTGCTGTACCTGGAACTATAGTTCTGCAAAAAGCTAAGGCTGCACTGACACCACCACCTCTTCTGGGGAGGGAAGGAGTAATTTGTCCTCAAAACCAACCTTTTATTCTCTATGTTGAATGGTGTTGAGTATCTGCATGTCCCACTACCTCCATGGGCATCTGGCATCACTGCCCCGGTAGCTCCCGAGAGCACACTTTCATTGCCAGGAAAAGGGGATAAACACTGTACAGGTTACCAAAGCTGGTGAGAATCAAAGAAGTCAATTCTGTCAAATGCACTGAGCCCCTCTTTTCCCCCTCCTGAAGAACAATACCTTGATGTTCCATTCATACATTTACATTTACAGCAGAGATGGTAAAGAAAAAGCATAAGGTACAACCTGGTTCTAGAGAGCTGAAGAGCTGCCTCCATGAAAACAAGAAGACAATGACTGTGTGTGAACCTGCCAGCAGGCCCAGGAGAGCAGCTCCAGTCCCAGGGCACACACGGGCAGCAGTGGAACAGCACAGAGCGTGGTACCAGTGACAGCCCAGGGAGAAGAGCACACAGCACGGACCACGTCACCTGCAGAGCCACCTGCACCCATCCAACTGCCCACAGCGGCTGGAAGGAAGAAATGCTCTGCCCAACAGAACTGCAGCTACTCCCATGGACTCACCTCACCAGCCAGCACAGACACGGGACGTCGGGGGAACTTCCAAAAATGGTTTCGGTGCTGGGATCTGACAGAACACTAACTTCCTGATACACAAACTTTTTGATAAAGTCACCCAACTGAACAAATATAGATATCAAACGCTTTCTGCTTTGTACCATTATTGCTGGAGTGATTGCTCCTGTAGTCACAAAGTACGGGCAGGTTTATATGCAAATGAAGCTATTTTACATCTTCACAATGAAATACAATCAAGTTGTTAACAATGTAAGAGATAAAACGAAATGTAGGAGATAAAATGAAAGTGATTTTATCTGCAGTAGAGATGCTATTTACAGTACTTGTTTTCTGCCATCCACCTGACTTTAACAAATTAAGCTAAATACATTTGTAAACAAATGCTGAGACTCAGAAGTTCAGCCCCAATCCCAAAAGCAGTAGCTTGTTGGGTGCCGCGTGCGGGTAATTCTAATACAGATACTTCTAATGGAACGTCCTTGGAAGCGTACGATATGACAGACACCAAAAGTTTGGAGTTGTGCAACCCCAGGCTCTGGCTCAGGGTACAGACACTGCGGGGTTCAGCTGGAGGTACCACCTCGTGCTACCGTACCTCAGGAAAAGCCAACAGGACAGAAATGTTCATATCTCATAACTTCAGTGGATTTACTGAACCTGTGCAATCAAATTCTGCTCTGTTATGTAAAAGCATGGGCTGCTCTATGCACAGAATTTTTCATAGTTTTTTCTTTACTTCTGAAAGTATTTTTTAAATCACTAGCATATTTGAAACTGTTTAGATTAAAAAATTATTGACTATTAACAGGCTTTCGAAATCATTTCCATAAGCAGTAGCTTTGTTACTTCAAAAGGGACCTGAGTAAAATTGAGTGATCATTTAAAAAATACGGTCAGAAATTGTAAAAGACAGTTTAAATGCTTTTGGTGGTGTGTTTTGCTATCCTTAGTTACCAAGGCAACAAACAATTTACAAATAGCCTATGAAAAAATATTGTCCTATGAGCAAACAGTACTGTGAGAGCCTGGCTGTATTTAAGTCACGGGTTTTGATGAACATTTGTAATAAAAAAATAGCTTTATCATGAAATGTCTCCAGGTAGACAGTTTTGATGAAAGATTTGTCAGATGCCCACTGGCCTAGAAAATGGAAAATATTTGACAATAACTGCTAGGCTTAGGGAATGGTTAGAAGCAGGAGAATGAGTTTGTCCCTATCTGCTTTCAGGCAAAGGACTTGGGTTCCCCAAAGACACAGTAACAGAAATGATAATGAAAACGTTTAGAAAGGACTCACACAAAGAATAAAGGGGAAAGTTTTCAAAAGCCCAATGGAAAGCCTTGAATATAGAGGAAAATAAATTAGTATGACTTTGTAGTAAACAAGAAATATTTCGTTCAGCCGTAAATCCAGCCAAGGTGAGAAAGGGCTTCTCGAGAAGGCAGAGACATGGAAAGTAGAGAAAATTGGGACAACGTGGTCCAGAGGCAGAGGGAAACCCCAGAAAGTGGTGAAACACAGGCTCCCTTTCTGCCCACACCTGCAGGCTTCCAGTCCCGGTCAGTAAGCAGAGGTGAAGCATCAGATAGACCCCTAAGGGTCTGTGCAGGGCCAGAGCAAGGTCCCCAGCCCGTCCCGCTGTCCTGCCCAAGGACTCACACGTCCCCAGCACTGCCTGCCCCCCACACAGAAGGCAAGGGCTGTTCTGGGGTTAGAGAGAGGCCCTGGCGCTGGAACCCAGCCCAGGTTCTGCCAAAGGCTCCAACTGGGCAGCTCGACTGGTATAAGAGGCACAAAGAGGTCACAGGCGGTCTCCTGGCTGTGCAACACCAGGGTGCACCAGGAGCAGCTCACAAACACGAAAGACAAAAGAACTGGGAACCAGGTGTGAGCCTTTGGGGTACTTACACCCAGGCAAGCCTTGGGCTGCACACAGAAACAGCACCTTCTGCAAAAATGATACCGTGCAGTGCCACCGCATCACCTTCACATTACGCAGCCACGTTAAATAACCTTTTTCAGTGACAGATCCCTAATCCGATTAGACTGAACACAGTTCAATATAATATTGTGTTGATGTCTCTCTAATCAAGCAGGACCCGGGCAATTAGGAAAAACATCCTGACTGCGGAGCCTTTCAGAGAGCAGCGTGCTAGGGCTGGCTCACCTCTCCAGCAGGAGGGCTGGCCAGAGATGACAATGGCCAACACACTTCTATTGGTCAGGAAGTTTCCATCTCCCAACTATTTCCTCACCAGAAATTAACAGTAACCCAGGAGGTTTGAGGGAGAAAACGCTGTTAACAATGTGCCTACAGGCTATTTTCAGGCTCAGTGGAGTATCACACAGGGCCAGGCCTATCAGATTAGCACTCAAAGATAATGAGTGCACATTAAGCATTTTTGCAATTTCATTATCACGAAGATACAGCAGACTTAATTCCTCCATGCCTTCCCAAAACACCGGACCTGGAAGATGCCGTATCTGAAATAATGATGAAAATTCATCCTTCCGACAAACGTAATTTATTAACACCTAAGATTATAAACCGTTTTATACAGGCCAGCTCAGTACTGGAACAACCAGAGGGGAGCAAGGGGCCAGAGAAGGGCTGAGCCCGGCCTCGGGGACCGGAGGGCGACCGTGCCGAGCCCCGAGGAGCCGCGCTGGCAGAGCAGGCACCCTGAGCACCGGCTGCAGCACCGCAGTCCCGAGAGACCCCACTCACTGCACACCCTCCCCCAACAGACCCCACTCACTGCACACCCTCCCCCGACAGGAACCGGGGAGCAGGGTGCTCTCAGCCACGGTGTGGGCTTTTCCCATTCCTGGCTTGTTCTGCCTCATTTCATCTCCCGCACACGGAGAGCTCAGAAGGCCAACTGGGAAACTCCAGATTAAAGTCCAATCTTCGCTCCATGAACTGAAAGATTAAGTAGTAGATTAACAGTAGATTAAAACCAAGAGCTGGAAACCGTATCCCAAGTATCTACAGAGAATCCTTCCGAGTGCGTTTGGGGCTGGGGGAAGCAGCAGATGCCTTCAGGATCAGCCATTTACAGAGAGACAGATGAAGCACTTCGACACACAGTGGGAACAATAAATCATCGCCGGCTTACAATATGTAAGCTGTCAGATAGACTTCTATGATTGTTTATTTATGTCATTTAAAATGCGCACAAATACTCACAAGAAGTTGTTTTACCATTTTCTCTGTACAGCAAAGATTATTTTTTTCAAACTACAGCCCTTCAGCCAAATCCACTTCAAAACTGAAAAACACTGAATTCACATTAACTCCCCGTGTGAGCACCGTCACCCTTTCTGCTCCTTGATAAAGGAAGGGAGACCCCAAACACCCAAAGTCCCGGTGTCAGGCCTCTCCCCGAACAGCAGGGTAGGCATGGGAAAAACATTTGCATTTTTGTCACAAATGGCAAAAATTCTGTGAGCCCAAGACATAACCACCTACGCCTAGGGAAAAAAAGAATATACTCAGTCAGAAGAGCTTCCTCCACGAAGAAACCATGCTTTCTTCGAAATACAGAGAGCTCCTAAGGAATACAATTACACGAGTCTAAAGACAAATCAACTTTGGTTTTGCATCTTCCCAAAGTATCATTATTCACCTGAGGTTCTCCAGCGCACCCCCAAATGAACCCACACTGGTAACAGAACTATTTGAGAGGATACATATTTTAAGTGCCAAACCAGCGTTGCAAATGCCCCGCACCCTTTAGACACTGAGCTACCCCCAGCCCTTCCAGCTGCCTTACAGCAGGCTTTGATCAATAGTTTGCCGACATTCAACTATCAGATTTTTTGGAGCAGAAACAAGATGTTCAATATGCAGTTAACTTCTTCATGATAAGCTCTCCTCTTTGATTCCTCCCTCAGAGATCCAGGAAAAGCAGAATACAAAGACTACATAAAAGGCTACGTGTTCAGCTTTAAAAGCAGAATTTCAGATAACCAAAGAAAATATTCAGGTATTTGTTATACTACTACTATGAATTACTTTCCCAGAGCTATTTGCTGGGTCTGCCACCAACTCTAATGAATCACCAGCGTTACTTTATGTATTGTTTGAAATCCTGGGGAACAGATGAAAATCTATTATTTCCTGGAACCGACTACCAGGTTAAGTGATTATAAATTATTGCTACTAGAAGTAGGAATAACCATCCAACCAACCAATCATTTTAAAAGAATAGTGAGACTCAATAATTATTCTAGTCGTGGATTATCTTAAGAGAGTGCAAACAGAAACGTACGCATTAGGAACGACTAATGATGAAAAGTTCAAAACACAAACTGTGTTGAACCGCACAATATTTCATCACAAGCATTAGGGGCCCAATTATAGCTTCAAAGCCTGGCTGCAGTTAAAAAGAAATTAGTATTATTGTCAGTAAACCATTAATTACTTTGTATCTCTAGTAGCTTCCTAAATGACTTGTAAATTACCATGTATTTTTAATAGCACTGTGAAAACTGTGTCACTACGGAGCGAAATACACAGGAGTTATAACAGCCATCTCGCAAACTGTATTTATTATATACATGGTCTTCAGACACACAAATCAGGGACTGATTAAGAAGAGCACAATTAATAAGGCACAATCTACTATCACACAATAAAAAGATTTCCCAACTTCAATCCCTTTTTTCCATTTCAGAAAGGCAGGAATTCTCCCTGGACAAATAAACTGCTGGTAAGGAGCGGGGCACAGGAAAACTGGTTAGTTGTGAGGGCTCCCAGCTCTGCCGAGAACCATCCACCCCTCTGCAAACGGACTTCAAATGGAAACCAGTTGCTTAATGCCTAGAGCACCGCTCAGTGTAACCGGGGTGACGCAGCCGTTAATTGGGTTCAGGAAACACAGTAATTGATGGGATTCATCACGATTGCTGCATTAGCCAGAAGGCAAGAAAGGGGAAAACAGAATTAAAAACCCCTGTAAAAAGCAGCGAATCTTCACCCGATGTACCTTAACTAAACCTGCTGTAAACTAAGCTAAACCCTTAATGCTGCATTTAGGACCCAGGCCCGTGTGCTCGCTGAGGTCAGCAGAGCTGTTGTCAGCAATGAAAAACCAATGCCAAAGAGCAAAAGTATAATTTCAAGAAAATGGGCTGTTCCTTATTAGAGCAGAGAGGGAACATACGGAAGGATCAAACGCATCTTTGTGGTGTACATTACTCTGATGAAGGCTGTTATCACTCGCATCACAGAGGAGTCTCAGACTGATAACGCAGCAGTGAAGTATTCATCTTTTTTTCTTTTATCTTCTCTGTCAGCGGTTTACAATCATGACAAACTATGGATTTTTTGTAACTTTTTTAACTTCCTAAATTCTTTTCTCCAGTGGCTCCTACAGTGCCTTCACAGCTACTTTTTATTGTAGGATGCATAATGAGATCTTATCAAGGCAAACCCCCCCTTTCATTTCCATCTGTTTGTATCTGGTACCTGTAGCCCCAGCAGACTCGAACCTCAGTCGGGCAGATGGGAGTGCCCAGATCAAAAATCACTGTATCCAGAGCAAAGAGCAGCCACGGGAAGAGCTTTGAGGGGTGTGGATGTGCCAGCAGCTCTCGGGGCATCGCACACAGCGCAGGAGCTGACATGGGTCCCTGAGGATCAGCCCATCACACCCAGACTCCCCTCAGCGAGGGGGAACAGCCGGGGAGCCCGCCGGCCAGGTAGAGGCAGGGAAGGCTTGCATGGAGGAGTTCACCTGCAATTAGGACTCCATCCCTAATTAGGTTACCAGTCTAACTCTCCCACCCCCCCCGTGACCCGCAGGAGCTATGACCCCATCCCTCACGCCGTGACCTGTCCCCACACCATCCCACAGGCTCCAGCAGATGCCAGCATCGGACCCACCATTCCCAGCAGTGTCAATGTGTTCTCCAGGAGATGTGTAATTAAAAACAACGGGAAAAGGGGTTCCTTTCCCTAAAAGCCCTCGGGTGCCCTCCACATCCCAAGGCCACGGCAGGCCATGGGTATGGAGCCGGTGAGGGAGACCCTGTGCCTTCCTTCCAAACAGAACCCCACTGGCACCACCACTAGAACCAAAAATTCACTGAACTCAGTGAAATTTTGAAAAAAAAAAAAAAAGGAAATAAAAAGGGGCGAGGCGGCGGGGCACACAGCCCCATCCCCCTCAGCCACGGAACCACCTCACGGGGCAGTCCCGGGGCAGCCCCCAGCCAGCTCAGGGCTGGGGCAGGCCCTCCTCCTCCGTCCTGAGCTCCGGGCACCGGCAGGGCCTGAGGCGGCCTCCCCCCCGGGCTCCCCGGCGGCCTCAGGGCCCGAAGCGGCCTCAGGGCCCGGACCGGCCTCAGGGCCCGAGGCGGCCTCTTCCCCGGGCCCCCGGCAGCCTCAGGGCCCGAGGCGGCCTCTCCCCCGGGCCCCCGGCGGCCTCAGGTCCCGAGGCGGCCTCCGCCCCGCTCCGCCCCGGCTCTTCCGGGTCCGGG
>NW_015090768.1:271728-375896 GCF_001431845.1 Calidris pugnax | reverse complement strand
CCGCCGCCCGCCCCGGCCCCGGCCTGAGGCGGAGCCCCCTCTACCCGCAGGGAGAGCCGCCCTTCCCGGGCAGTTCTGGGACGTGGTGGCGGTGACGGCGGCGGACGCGGAGCAGGGCCGGGCCTACCGGCGGCAGCTGGCGGAGAAGCTGAGGGGGAAGGAGCTGCCGCTGGGCGCCCGCTACCATGTCTTCGTGGATCCCCCCGGCCACAAGATGGGTGCGTAGGGAACCCCTCCGTCTCCGACCCACCGGGCTGGGCTGGACGGGCCTCCCCCGCACCGGGTCCTGCTTGGGGTGCGGGAGGTGTCATAGAATCATAGAATGGTTTGGGTTGGAAGGGACCTTCAAGCCCCCCCAGTGCCACCTCCTGCCCTGGGCAGGGACACCTCCCACCACACCAGGTTGCTCCAAGCCCCCTCCAACCTGGCCTTGAACCCCTCCACAGCTTCTCTGGGCAACCTGGGCCAGGCTCTCACCACGCTCACACCAAACAAGTTCTGGTATCTAATCTAAATCTCCCCTTTTCCAATTTAAAACCGTTACCCCTTGTCCTGTCACTACACTTCCTGACAAAGAGTCCCTCCCCAGCACTCCTGTAGCTCCCTTCAGATATTGAAAGGCCACCATAAGGTCTCCTGTTCACTGTGATGGAGACGGGTGTCTGCACACCCGTAGACACTCGGTGTGTTTAAAAGATCACCTCTGCAGTCACAAGGACTTTGTAAAAATAAACAACAACTTAATTTCTACAGCAGAAGGCAGGGTTTAAAAGGCTCTTCTTGCTGGCCCCCCGCAGCCCTGGGTCCCAGCGTGCCCCCCGGGTCGGTGCAGATATCACCAGGGCGCTTCTCAGCAGACACTAACGTGTGTTTTCTGTAGGAAACGGTGGGTCAACGCTTCATGTTCTTCAATGCCTGGAAGATCTGTATGGTGATAAATGGACTTCTTTTATTGTGCTGCTGATTCACTCTGGTAATGCTGATTTACATTTCACACTCTAAAATTGTATACACCCTCCTTTTTCTTCTAAGAATAATATAATGGCAGAGAAGGAGTCGGAGTTGTGACATACAGTTCCCTCCGAAAAGTAATCCCAGATGTGCCCGATCTGGTCATTTGGATTCAGATTGATCCTCAGCAGACTGTGCTGGCACTGAAGCGTTTCTTCCCGGCACTTAGGTCGTTCAACCAAACAGTGGGTAAAGGAGTGTAATTCAGAGTATCTCAATTAAGCTCCTGTCTTGAAATTCCCATGGAAGGAGCGTGTCCCCATCTGTAGGGGAGCTCGTGCTCCCCCTGACTGCATGACAGACAAGTGGTCCTTGTTCCAGCTCTGAAGCAAACTAAAGGCAGTGGAATCAGAGACAATTTTAATATAGGCCATTTAGGTGATGGTGAATTTTGGACATAAGGTCAGATCTGTGTTGAGAAATGCTGAAGAAGAGGGTTTGATGATTTTTTTCACATCTGCCACCTTTTGAGGAGGACCGAGCTGGGGGGTTATACCTCTGTGTAGATGTGAAATAGCTGTGCAGGTTTAGTCTTTGCTCACTTACAGACAGTGTCTCTGTACCATTGAAAATGTCTTTTTCCTCAAGGTGGTTACAGTCAGCGTTTACCAAACGCAAGCGCCCTGGGGAAGATTTTCACGGCTTTGCCTTTTGGCGACCCCGTGTACCAGATGTTGGACCTGAAGCTGGCCATGTACATCGACTTCCCCGCTCGCATGAAACCGGGCGTTCTCGTTACGTGCTCAGACGACATAGAGCTGTACAGCACGGGGCCCACAGAAACCATCACCTTCGACAGACCGGGATTTACCGCGCTAGCTCACCCTTCGGATCTGACAGTGGGCACCACTCACGGAGTGTTTGTTCTGGATCCATCCAGCTTTTCAGGAGAAGGAGGCGTTGAATACACGTCTTGCCATCGTTTCCTGCACAAGCCGGATGTTGAGACGATGCACCGGTGTGGTGCAGTGTGCCTCAGGGGGGGTTCTTCTCAGCAGAGTCCCTCAGAACGGGGCTGGGAGTGTGTGTACACAGACAGTATATTTTACATGGATCATGGCGTTGCGGAACAATTACTGGCATTCTATAAGCAGATGGGCACTCTTTGCTGTGAAATAGATGCCTACGGTGACTTCCTCCAGGCCCTGGGACCTGGGGCCACTCAAGATTACACACAACACACCGGTAACGTGACAAAAGAGGAATCCCAGTTGGTGGAAGTGCGGCAGAAGCTGTACTCCCTGCTGAAGGGAACTCCACTTAACATCATAGTCTTAAACAACTCCAAGTTCTATCACATTGGAACGACGCAAGAGTATTTGTTTCATTTTACCTCTGATAGTGAGCTGAAGTTTGAGCTTGACTTGTTGCCTGTGGCTTTTAGCAGCTTTTCTGAGAGCACTGGGAGCTCAGATCCCTCAGCAACTGTCATCCAGAGTGTGCTGGAGCCGGGGTGTTCCGTGGGACCTGGCTCCGTTGTCGAGTACTCCAGAGTCGGCCCTGAAGTCTCCGTAGGGAAGAACAGCATTATTAGTGGATCCCACATAAATCTGAAAGTAGACGTTCCTTCCAACTGTTTTCTGAGTTCATTAAGTATAAGAATGAGCGACCAAGTGAAGTACATAAGTATGGTGTTTGGTGTAGAAGATGACTTGAAGAGGAGTGTGAAGTCGCTGTCAGATCTACACTCACTCCGTTTTTTTGGGGCCAGCCTCCCGGAGTGCTTGGGGCGCTGGGGTGTGCAGGTTTCCGACCAGCTCTTCTCCTCTGGGAGCACACGTCTGGGGCTGTGGACCGCGCGGATTTTCCCTGTTTGCTCTACTTTAATTGAATCAGTTGAAATGTCATTAAAAATGTTAAATTCTGTGCAGCGCGCGTCAGCTTTTACATTGAACGGCTTTAAGCTGTTGTCTGTTGAAGAAATGCTCGCCTGCAAAGATGTGGAAGACATGTTGAAGTTTAGGAAGCAAATTTATGATGAAATCTGTCTACGAAGGGGAAAAGAGAAGTTGGATTTGTAGAATGAACTCTACTTGAACCAATTTCTTTTTTTCATTTTTGGGTGATTGATTGCTTCCCATCTTGTAAAAATCAGAAGAAGAAAGTACACAGAGCTTTGCTCTGATTTCATTGAAGTAGAAACAATGACATTACTTTAACAATGCTGCTGTAGCGTAACATTAATAATGCAGCAAATGCAGATAAACTGTGCTTTTGATGAAAGAATGAAGTATTTCAGATCTCTGAAAACACTAATTGGTGACTTTTCTTGGGGTGCATGTTCTCATGTTTTGTAGTCTTTGTCAGTAAGAATATGATACAGAAGAAATTAATTAGAAATCTGCCCAAAAACTGCTTGAAAAGTTTTTAAAAGTAGAGCATTAGCTCCAGCACCGTGGAACGATACAGTGATAACTTGTGTTTCTGGATTTCCAGGCTGCCTTTTTACAGTAGTATTTCAAATAGGTAGGGGTAAATTTATTAAAAGTACTTTTAAAATCAAGACGTCCTGTCCTAAGCATTAATAATTTTCTTTCTCTATTTTTTCCATTCTGTAATTTTTTTTTGTACTTTCTTGTTTTTCGCGTCCTGTCCTAAGCATTAATAATTTTCTTTATTTTTTCCATTCTGTAATTTTTTTTGTACTTTCTTGTTTTTCATCAGAGGAGAAGGATTTGCATGAGAGATTATTCTTTCCCTTGTGACTATAAGTATTGGGGTCAAAACCTGGCATCAAGACATACTGGTTTTGTTGGGGTTTTTTTCTGAGCAAATAGAGGTTTTAAAAGTCACTGTAAAATAATAGTTTAATTGTGGAAACAGCAGTAGATTTGAGAACATTAAGGTCCAAGATAAATGTAAAGTAAAAGTAAAAATAGTTATAGAACAGGGAGCACGAAACGGTGGTTTGTATGTCATCCTGTTTGCATCATGTACTCATCTATTGTTCGAGTATACAAAACGCTCTGGGGAAAACAAACGTTAGATGTAGACCTTGCCTCTTCTGCTGGAGACCAAACTTTGTTCTGGAAAGACTTCCCTGATGATGGCTTTACTGCTAGACAAGCTTTCTGGATATTTAGTAACACTAAAATTAAGTTGCATTCTTTTAACATGATTATTCACTTTAACTCTTACAATTGCATTTATTCTCGATTCCTTAAGTACCATGTATTGATTTCATTACTGAAAGCAATCTGGACATAAATAGAAAATGGATTTGCTTCTGACGCATAAGTAATGGGAAGAAAGAACGAGGAACAGCGTACTGACTGAAGGGCTTTGGAAAGCATTGGGGTAGCCTGGATCACACAGCAGCGGCTGTGGTCTTGGAAGCAGAGTTCTTCTAAGGAAGCTGGGTGTCAGCATCCTCAAAACGTGACGTTTTTCCTGTTCTGATCTTCTCTTCCGCTGGGCAGTTTGTAGAGCACGGCCCCGTGAAGCTACTGCTTGAACAAACAGTGTCTGCGTTCAAACACCCCAAACACGCAGTCAGACACTGCTGCATTTATAGATACTGAAATACGTGAGCGAGTGGAATTGCTGTGGCTGAACACTTCAGTGTGGGGCTGGAAATACTTTCTTAACCTTTGAATAAAGGCCTGACATGATAGATTTTTTGCAAACCGGTGAAGGATGTAATGTCCAGCCCCATTTAACAGTTCTTAGCAGCACATCAATTAGTTGCCCTGTTAGGACATAAAGCATTCAGACCTTGAAAAACCGGTGAAGGATGTAATGTCCAGCCCCATTTAACAGTTCTTAGCAGCACATCAATTGTGCTGCTATGTTAGGACATAAAGCATTCAGACCTTGAGGCAAAGAACTTAATAATAATAAAAAACATCTCTTGTAATGGAATAAGCATAGATTTGATTTGCTAGGTAGGAACCGTTAGACTGCTCTAAGCCTTCATGCCACTTCACACTTTCCTTTTCAACTAAATGTTTTTGTCTTGAATTTTAGAAAGTGGATTTTGGTCAGTATTAGCCATAGTTAATGGCAGCAGGCTTAACAAATTTATTCCACAAGTATTGAAATATCTGAATTTTTAATATTTTTCATTTTTAAACTACAATCATTTTTAATGTAATATTTAATTAAAACATTAAACATTATATTTTATTTTACAGAGCTTTTAATTATTTTCCCATCTGTTTTTACATCATACAGTGTTATGTGCATGCATGCTCACGCACAGTCTGTAAATTCAGTCTTGGACTCCACATTTAGGAATAGACCAGAGTTTGTAATTATTTTCCCATCTGTTTTTATATCATACAGTGTTATGTGCATGCATGCTCATGCACATTCCACATTTAGGAACAGACATTTTGATGTGTAAGCTCCTACTAAGTTCAGTTGAGCCACAGGAAGTGCATGTTTGCCCATTGAATTTCTAATGCATCCATAATCCTTTGTGGTCTTTCTTGCTATCAATGAAATTAATTATTATTGTGAAGCATGAGATTAGAAAGTTTATGGAAATATTCAGAGAAAATGGACCGTGCCGTAGAGAACGTTAGGGCATGAAGATGGATAACGGGATTGGCAATCCGGGCATCCAGCTGCCAAGGGCTGGTGGAATTTAGGAGTTAAAACACACATCCATTGCACTTTGCTGAATTCTGCTGAGAAGATTTGGGAGAATGAGGCATGTGTTTCTGCAGGCTTTTTTGTGATTTTTAAATGCTGCAAGGTGGTTACAGAACATTGCTGGTTTTGTTGATTTTTCCTGCGTCAGTTTCAGAATGAAATCTGAAAACCTGGGATGAGTACTGTTTGGTTGAAGTCACCAGTTTTGCTTTCGCTGTAGGCAGGGGCCAGGGATTTGTCCCTGGCGAGCGTCCTGGTGCAGTAAAGGTTCCCTGAGCCCAGGAGGGAAAGGAGTCTCCACAGTGAGGAAGAGCAAGTGCTGGGGCTGCAGAGCAGAGGAGCAGGGGCAGGAGCAGTTAGTCTGTCCTGGATGGGATATCACTTTTGAGTTAACATAGTGGTATTTCTGTCAAGGAGAGAGAGAGGGGATATACATAAGCGAGTGTTTGTATGTAACCTTGATGACAGAGCTGAACAATAATGTCTCTATTGAGGCATGAGATAGCTCTTTGCTGTGTGTATTGCAGCTATTCAAGACGCGTGCAGGGGTTTTAGCTGTAACAAATTCTAGTCCTTACAACAAGGGCTATGTTATAGTGTGATCAAATCTTATTAAAATCAGAAAGGCTTCCCACTGGGCGCTTCCTGACAGTAATAATCTAAGTTTGATGTACACAATCTGTGTATGTATTTTATTCATATTGCATTTTACCAGCTTAAGCTTATCTTTCTTTTTCACAGGCTGCTGTTAAGGTAGATGACAACAATTTTCTCATGCAACCAGCTGGGATAAACTCATCCCAAGGAAACTGAGAGACTTGTGCAAGGCCACACAGTGAAATTTAACAGCGAGATAATAGTGATTGTGGGGTTGCTGGTTTCTAGTGTCAGATTCTGAAAATGAGACCATTCTGGCATCCTGGCCCATGATTTTCCCCCAGTCTGATAGTAAAGGATGCAACGCTGAGAATGACAGTCAGGCAAGACCTTCTAGGAGCAAGAGGCAGCCGTTGAAATCTGGACTTTCATTTTGGTTAAGGCTTATTGAGTTTCCCAGATGGACGCGGTCTTTGTACGGGCTCCTAGATCATCGCCTGGCTCCGTCTGCCCTGAAACGCCACTCAGGCTGGTACAGTCTCAAATAAAGCCAAGATGAGTGTTTAATGATTTTATTCATGTCAGCTTACTTTATTTAATTAGTTTTGCTGTGTAGTGCAATAATAGGGCTCATAATGAACATCATCTTAATGATTTCCCTGAATGCTTTGAGAGCATGTTATAATGAACAGAGATTTAGCCATACTGTATGTATCACACTATGAAATTTGAGAGAGGGGGATTATTTCTGTAACCTTTTAGGCAGGAAATTGAAATCTGAGAAATTGGGCACTTAAAAAGGAACACAAGGGAAGACAGCTGAAATAAAAATGAGCAGCTGAAAGATACCTGTACCAGAAGGATTTGGGGAACTGACGGAAGAAAACAAGCTCCAACAATCAGTTGGATCTGCGTAGAAATGTTCTCAACTTGGACAGGGAGTTTGTCTGTTCTGGAGCTCAGCGGTTCCAGCCTCTTCCCGTTCCTAAATCTCTGAGGCAACAGCTTCATTTTATCCTCTCTGCACATGTGGGAAATTAATCCCTGTGCAAATGCCACTCTAGTACTGTGAGAACAAAAATAGCAATACTATTCTTCTTTTAATCCACTGCCACAGAGAAGCCATTGTAAACACCTGTTTCCTTATATGGGCTACAGAGTTCCTTGTACTTCGTTTTCATTCAAATACATTTTCTTTTAATGCCCTTTTCATTTTCTGTGACATATCTGAATGTCACCAGAATGACATTGAAATGTATATGAGAAACTTACCGCCTCTCAAAGTAAATGGTAGATATGGATATGTTCTAATTAATTTGAAATAAAGATGACTTCAGAAAACTTAATCCTGTAAAGCCTCCCTGTGAAGGACATTTAAAACCAGAAAAGGGAAAAGAATTTTTCATGTTTCTCTGGTGAGATTGGGCATGACAGCTGCACATTCCAAACATAAAACTGCAATAAAACTTTTTAAAAATTAATCAAAGAAATTTG
This sequence comes from Calidris pugnax, assembly GCF_001431845.1. Lineage (NCBI taxonomy): Eukaryota > Metazoa > Chordata > Aves > Charadriiformes > Scolopacidae > Calidris > Calidris pugnax. The sequence goes on along the minus strand of NW_015090768.1, from coordinate 368,198 downwards.
TACAGCTCAGTAGTTTGTAAACATTACATCCGAAGACTTTACTCGCTGAAAAACATTGCTCTTGACATTTTAGTGCTGCTTGTACAGATGTTCATTAGAACTGGCCTAACACAGCAGTCACTGCAGTTATTCCTTTCTTCTCTGTTTGCAAACGGTCTGCAAACAGGCTCTGCGATTATTATTAATTTTTGCCTTTTCTTTTCCCCCGTAGTTTCAATTATTCTGCAACTGCCTCTGATATGAATGCTTCAGGAATTCACCTGCCAGTTGCTTTCATGATGAACAAAGCTGTTGTGTCAATTTCACCGACTGCCGGGATCCTCCTCCTGTGCTGTAGTTTCTGGTGCTCTTCCCTGCGTGTCCAGACCAAGGAATCTTCACCCACACAAACGTCTGCAAGGAGTGAATAAGAACATGGTATAGAAGCTGGTGACTTCTTCTCGATATATTTTCATAATGTAGGTAGTACTAGAATATAACTAATATGCAAGGTATTTACGTCTTTTAAAGCAAATCATTTCATATCTCTCATCGTGGATATTTAATGCTCTTTATAAAGCATTTTTATATTTTTACAGCCTTGATCATGAGGGTTTCTTTCATAAATCTCAAGACTTTTACAAAAAAGGACAATATGATTACTGGTTTTATTATCATTAAGGTGAAGACTGAAGTGCTTTTACCCAGATCATATGACACAATAGTGGAATAGTGTAAAATAAAAGATGCCATAGGAATGATGCCCACAGGACGTGCTGTCCCAGGTAGCAGCTGCAGATGATGTTTGCTGAGGGCAGGCAATGGCCACACGCAGCCCTCCCGGCTCCCTCCGTGTCCCTGGGGCGAGGGGAGCGGGGGCAGGCTGGGCGGTGCTGGGGGGGCACAGCACTGCAGAAGGCCCAGCCATTTCGGGTGATGGGCCCCATTGCAGCTTCCATGCAGCTGGGGCAGGAGGGTCGGAGCAGAGGCCATGGCACAGTGCTGCACACACCTGCGGGGTGGGCAGGAGAAGGAGGAGTCTCAGACACCTGAGAACTGATTCCTTACTCTGTACCAGCAATAGTGTGACCAGCAGGACTGGGGCAGTGACCGTCCTCCTGCACTGGGCACTGGTGAGGCTCCAGCTCGAGGGCTGGGTCCAGTTTTGGGCCCCTCATGACAGGAAAGATCTTGAGGTGCTGGAGCGGGTCCAGAGAAGGGCAATGGAGCTGGTGAGGGGTCTGGAGCACAAGTCTGGTGAGGAGGGGCTGAGGGAGCTGGGGGTGTTCAGCCTGGAGAAGAGGAGGCTGAGGGGAGACCTTCTCGCTCTCTCCAACTCCCTGAAAGGAGGGGGTAGCCAGGGGGGGTCGGTCTCTTCTCCCAAGGAACAGGCCATGGGACAAGAGGAAATGGCCTCGAGTTGCTCCAGGGGAGGTTTAGGATGGATATTGGGAACAATTTCTCCCCCCAAAGGGCTGTGAAGCCTTGGCAGAGGCTGCCCAGGGCAGTGGTGGAGTCCCCATCCCTGGAGGGATTTCAAAGCCGGGCAGAGGTGGTGCTGAGGGACATGGGTCAGTGGCAGGTTTGGCAGTGCTGGGTTGATGGTTGGACTGGATGGTCTGAAAGGTCCCTTCCAACCTTGATGATTCTATGATTCTATGTGATCCAACCATTGGAGACACCGCCGCCTTCTCCTGCGCCGCAGAGGCCTGGCTGCACCTTTTGCAGAGCCAGGAGGTCCAGCTGCGGGCCCTGCTTTCAGAGCAGCTCCTAAAATCACAGGCTACAAAGAAAAAGGCTGATCTGTCTTATTGGACAATCAAAGATAATCCTAATATGGTAAACACCCTCCCGCATGAGTGGATCAGAAAACGTTCAGAAAGCTCCATTGCTCTGTAAAGACCAAATGCGTCCCTTGCTGAGCTCCTGACATAGCCTGGGCTGCCGAGGGAGGTGTGTGCTGAGGGGAACGTGTCCTGCAGACCTTCTTACCCCAGAACGCTCTAGCAGGAGGGAGAGACGGCCAAAACACTTGCCTTTGCACAGCTATGGCTGCATTTCAGACATTTGGAGAGAAACAAGCAGCACTCAGCTACTAGAAGCGGCAGGAGAGGAGATACCCGTCTCCGAGCTGCATTTCCAGCTCTCCCAGTTGCTTGGCAACTAGATGGGGAGGATCGGTTACAAGGCTGGTGCCTTTTTGCAAATATTTGGTTGAATATCACAGGGCATATTGTCAAAGCAGTTCAAAGTCTTCTGAAATACATCCTTGGTTTCATGTGTAAATCAGCGCGAATAATGGATGAGCTGGTGCTACGTTGGGAGCTATCACAGGAGTGCGAGTTTGTTTACAATGGGATGCAGCTTGTTGAAGATTTTATATATGTGTATTATATTAATGTATGTCTTCTGTCCTGGATCCTGAACTGAGACAAATAAGAAACGTACACACAGAGCTGCTGCCAAGGTCAATCAACACACTCTAAATATATAGATGTGTATCTAAAAGTAAATAAATATAGGTGTGTATATTTATACACATGTGACTATTTGTATACCAAATAAATAAAACAGCAAAAGGAGAAAAGGAGACACATACAAAAACCAGCATGAATCCCCGAATTCCTGGGACAATATGTGCAAAGTAGTCCCATTTGATGGAGAACGTGGGGAAATGGAGGTGAACAGGGCAGACAGTAGATGGGCAGATCTGTGCTCACCGGATCACCGAGGACATTCCGTGTGGGGGAGTGAAAAGCGGTGTTACTGGGCTATTAACCACCTCAGGCAGTTCTGAAGCACAGTCTCCAGGACTGCAGCTCTGCACACAGTCAGGATTCGCTCTGTTGTGATCCGTTTGCTCGGATGAGTACGGACACGGAGCCGTTTGCTCAGGTCACCCTGGCCATCAGCCAGGTGCTGGGGGTGTCACTGCGTCGCTGGGGCAGAGGGGCCGAGGTAAAATGCGAACAAACAGGACAAATTGGACTGAGCAAAGGATTTATACCTGGTCCTCAGCTGCCTTGTTCCTGGTCTGCCTGAAACTGGAACCAGGCAGTTTGGCTGTGTCCTCCTCCATCTCTGGAGAAATTCTGGCCAGAGCGGGAGCAGGAGCGGAGTGACCTGGAGAGTCCCCTCCCTGTGTGGCCAGCCCAGTTGCCAGCAGGTCACGTCCTTCACCAGCGGCACCACAGCCCTTTCCAACAGCCGGGCTGCTGGGGGAATCTCTGTGGAGCTTCTGTGCATGGTCCAAATGTTCTGGGCTTCCTGGGCATAACAACGTGCACAAATATCACCCAACCACAAAAAGCCAGTACTCTCTGGCGTGACACATCCTAAGTAAGATACCCAGGTGCTTCACAGCCCTCCCCCGGGTTAGGATTCATTTTGACGTGACGAGTTGAGATCATCCCTAGCCTCTCCAGACTGGGGACCCCCAGAACTCCTCAGGGATCCTGAAAGTATTCTTGGGATTCAGCTTCTAAAACTCCTTTTTCTCTACAAAACCAGTAGCAAGCTCCCAAATCACCCACTTCCCCCCAGTGTTAGGGATTCAACAGATGAGAGCAACTGTTTCTGTTGGAACAGACAGGAGGGTTTTGAGCAAGCTGATTAGGTGCCGTTATTATTTTTTTTTACAGTTGGCAGCACTGCCAGTTTTGCTCCGTGTCATTGTTGCATGACATTCCATTTGGCACAGGGTTTATTTTTAGCCAGAGACTATCAAAAGTATTTTTCAGTGGGACTGTCACTGCTCTTGAACAAGGAATCATATTACTGCAGGAACTTTGCTGAAACAAAGAAGATATATTGGACAAATGGGAAATTATAAATCTAGACCAACCCAAACTTGCACTGGTAATTAATGCTGCTTTTTTAAACGCAATATACCATACATCCATCTACAAGATGGAAATGATATTTCAGGAAAGAACTCGTTGCTAATTTACTCCTGAGTTCAAGGATAAGGTATTGTGTTGTTCTTGGCTTACAAGAAGAATGACTTAACCCAAGTCGCATACGCAGTCTGTAACAGAAGACAAAAAGCTAGTAAACTAAATTTCTTTGTGTAACCCTGTAAGATCGTGTTAACTTAAATTATTGTGTTGATTTAACTCATACTTCATTAGAAAAACCGTTAAACTTCTGACTTTTTTATGCTGTGTGTCTCTGCTGAGATTTAGGAAATAAGAGCTAACAAATGCAACCTGAGGCTTGAGTTTTCTCTTGTTCAAGTTAAAATCGTTTCTGATGAGGATTCATGTGTATTAGTTGTCTATGAAATCAGTGTCTATGTGTCTATAATTGTCACAGCAAAAACAGTTTAATAGCTGTAATATTTTAAACTTTCACACTTTAATAGGAAATACGTGAAAGAGTGTACAATTGGCTGTTTAAAAATGAGGTACTGTGGTTACTGGGACATTATCATGTGAGTTGCTGGTTTGATGTGTTTTGAAGCATTTTATGAATCAGGGGTTTTTTGTTGTCAGATGAATGGAAGAAGAAAGTTAGTGAATCGTATGCTATAATCATAGAACGATTAGAAGATGACCTGCAAATCAAAGAAAAGGAGCTGACAGAACTGAAGCATGTTTTCAGGTAAAATATTCTGGAAACTTATTTATTAATTTCTTTCAAATGAATATTTGCTATTAAACAGTATTTTCAGTTTCAGGTGTATCCTTATGGAAGGAATGTCTCCCATATGCAATGCACATTCTTTAATGTCTATTTTTGGGAATATGTCACTACAGTTCTGGGCCAGAGCCCCACAGCATAGTACCAAAATTAGTGGCTGTTAATTACTAATGCTAGTATTTTACAACAAACATCTGTGTACTTTTGTAAATTAATTAGCTTTAATGGGGTGTCCACATTTATTGTTGTACTTTTCAGTTTTGCTAAGGTGTTTCTTCAGACTGTCATATTGCTGAAGTAACAGATTATAAACAAACACAAAAGAAGATTATCTTCTGAAAGTGGATTTAAAATTCCTGATTGTGATCACTTTCTCAGCACAGCACGTGCTAACAACCAAGGTCACCCAGCCAAGTGACATGGGCATTACCTGAACACCTCAAATACAGAAAACACCCAGCTCACTGACTGTGAATAAGTAAAGAAAATAGTCAGGTAAATAATTTCAGGCATCAAAACCACTTAAAAAAATAGAGGATTCTAATCAGAAATAAATCACAAGCTCAAAAAAGTCGAACTGGTCATACAGATGTCATGCCCATGTCAGTCTCAGTAAGAAAGGGTTTATATTTTAAAAGGAGTGAGAAGTATTAAAATCTTGGTTTTAATTACAACTTTGTTAACTATGTTTAGCAGTGCTACTCACTCGGGATGGATTTCTAGATACAGAAGTCTAGGTGTTCTGCTAAACCATGATTATTGTTGTACTGATATTGAATGGAAAAAACCCTGAATTTGACAGACCGATATCGGCATTCTCCACAAAAGTATTAATTGCTATGTGTATTTAATTGTCAACAACTGTAATTACTGAGAATATTTGATGGAGCAGTAACAAGTCAATCTGTGATAAAGTAAACCCATGAGACTCGACGGCAGAAGCTGAAGTGTTCAAGTAGAGTAATGATTTATCAATCTGTGAGTAAAAATAGTGATCACTTTCCTTCACACTTTTCAGGGGCTCTTCGTCACTGTTTAAAAAATAAATGTGACACTTCAGGCATTCAGGAATTTTTCAAGTAAAGCTATAATGGCATTTGGATAGGACTTGTAACCAAAGGTGGGTAGAGCCCCACACTGTCACACAGAGCATCAAAGACATTCTGAATGTCTTTTAATGAGTCAAACTTGCTATGGACCCTATTTAAGAGTTACTACATTAGAAATGTATTAATAATAATTACTTCATTTTAATTATTCATTTCATCTTTGTGTGGCCTAGGAAGCACTACGAAATCATTAAGCTATGTAAAAATGTAACACTGTACCAAAAATGTGGAAGAAAATTAAACATTAAATTGAGCTTCACTTTCCCAGTGTCACAATATGTAAGTGACATTTAGTTGTCTGAGACTTTTAAGTGTGAACAAGCCTTTCCTTGTGAGTACAAACTATAGTATTTTAATTGTTAATATCAAAATCAGAAATACTTGACCACAAGATTATGTGAAGTCAACATGGGGACCTATAAATTATTTTAAAATTCTATTTTAATGTATCACAATAAAACAAAGCAGAAAAGCAGAGCTATAAAATCACACCAGCCTGCTGAGCATTACAGGCCTTACTTGCTGAAAGGCTTTTCTGGTTATTCTTCTGACTTGGCTTGTTTGCCTCTAGTTCTGTGCATATCCTGCGCATCATTTTAGAAAAAATACATTGATTTTTAAAATAGTTCTTAGTTAGTATTGCATCAATTAAAAAATGGGTTTGTACAGGTTATTTATATTTCTAAAGAATTTTTCCTCTTTTTTTTCCCTCTAATTTAGCTGATTTTAGAATATGTATATTGTAACTGAATAGCAGTATTGTTCAGGAAACTATAAATCTTGACTGCTCACTAGTTATTAGTAAAGCATTTCTTACAGAGTGTAAACTGGTATAAAATTAGCCCCGTGTCTCAAAAAAAAATTATATTGAGATTTCTCTTTTAATTTTTTTTTTCCAAATGAAAGAAACTGTGGTAAAGGATGAAAATAGTAATAATCTGTAAAATCTCTTTTTTCAGCTCCGATGAAGCCTTCTGCAAAGTCAATTTAAATTACCGCACAGAAAATGGGCTCTCTCTTCTTCATTTATGCTGCGTATGTGGGGGTATGTATTTTAAAAATTAGGTTCTTTAAACACTTTATCTGCATGACTACTGATTTGTTCTGTCCAATAGCTGCCAGGAAGGTTATGTTTTCAGTGAGTTTCTCTCCGTGTTGCCCTTGTTGAGAGATGGATAAGCACCTCTAGCCTTGCTCTCAGTTCCACCGCTGAGTTCCACAGAACCCCATTATGGCTGGTTCTCCACCCCAGGAAAAGTTCTGATTGATAATGTGGCGTTTTTCACTACAGTTGTTCAACTAATTTGATCAACCCGTACTCGTCATACAGCATTGCTCTACATTTCTGCACATGGTGTAGACTTCAGGCCAGGGAACAACTTTTAGCAATACTTTGCCGTACATACAACATCTATTTTTCTGGTCTAATGAAAATACCTGTCTTTTATTTCATGGTGATTAAAAGAACAACTCAAATGTTTTAGTGAAAAAAAAACAGCTGATAGGATTGTAGTACAGATTGGAGTACACAAGAAAAGAGTGCAAGGTGTGTTGTGGGATGCCCATAAAAACACACTAGTGGTGGAATTTTCCACTTGGATCCACACTGCTGCTGTTACCCACATAGTGAGCCATCAGTTCATGTACACACTTTCCACTTGTTGTACAATTTTCAGCAGAAATTGGGTGAGAGAGGCTGAAGAGAATTTTACCCTAAGCTTCCAGCTTGTCAAAGTACTTAACGTGCATAAATGATGTGCTCATCTTAGATGCTCTCATGAAGAAGGGCCTGATCCTGCACACTGGAAACTGAGTGGATCTTTACACTTGATTTCAGAGAGTGCAAGATCAAATCCAAAGATGTCAATGGTACCTGGTAACATTAGAGCCATGGGTGGGATCGCAGAGAGGAAATTCAAGAAAACATGCAGTGTTAATTCATTAGGGATGGAATGTGACCACTTGAAGGAGGGAGAGAAGCTGTTAAATCCAGCATTGTCCCTGATCATGGTCATAGGTATTCAGAAGGCAGATACATTTTTGAGACCCAAGTCTCAAAGTGTGCACCAGAAGGGAAGGGGTAAAGGTCCTTGTCCATGCTGACACTCACCAGCATCCCCCAAAGCTGTCCTGCACTACTGCTGTGGGGAGGGAGAGCAGTGCTGCCATTCTGAGCTCAGTGCCTGAGAAACCAGAGCTTCTGGAAGCACCTGCTGGTGCATGGAGTCCTTTGCAGCACGGTCTGGATGTTAAAAGAGGAGTTTGCTTCTTTAGAAGTTCAACTGTCCTTAAGGAATCCTTATAAAAGCATGAACAGTGAGCCAGCCCATGGCCGGATCTGCAGCTGTCCCGCTGGGTGAGGAGGTGGTGCTGATTCCATCTGGAGGTTTCACCAGATGTATTTCATGACTTGCCTCAGGTCGGCAGATAAGCTACCTATTTCTCTTTACTTCCAGACTCACACAGAAGTTTCTTAATTCATCTGTGCATTCTTCTCTGTAAATGATTTTGTTTTCCAATTCTCACCCTAAAGGTAACAAATCACACATTAGAACTCTTATGCTAAAAGGACTGCGCCCGTCCAGACTAACAAGAAATGGATTTACAGCTCTGCACTTGGCAGCTTATAAGGTAAATTATTTTGAATAGAATTGATGAAAAGAACCAGAAATTCCTGAAAATAGGAAAAGCATTTCAGTATGAACAAATGTTATGCTTTCACAGATATATTTTAACTGCTGCTTCTATGGCATAGATTCATTCTTGCCCTTCTTTTAGTGTCTGCTCTGAAGAGGCAGAGAAGAATGAGGAAATTTAGAGCTTTTAGTATCTTTTTTTCCCCTGTGTTGTGTGCATTTCCTCTTGGGAAACAAAGAAAAAGGACTGGAGAAGTCTCATCTCTGGGCTGGATGATGGAAGGCAGGTCCCAAGAAGTGATAATTATAGTAGCTCTAGTTGATGCAGTTAGAACAAGAGATGGTGAGAGAGATGGCCTGGATTCTCCTGCGAGTGCTGCCAGTGTCCCCAAACATATCATTTCACTTCTCTTTTTAATTTCTCTGTTTGTAAAGGAGAATTTATTAATGGTCACATTGCCTGGGCATTATGACTCCTAATGTGTTTCTCAACTGTATTTTTTTACTGTCATTTGATAGTGCCCATTGCTGCTGTTATGCCTGGAAGAAGTTGTAGTAAAAACCATGTGTATAACAGGAAAGAAGTGAAATGAATCAAAAATAAGCTCACAGTTCAGAATCTGGCTTACGTGCTGTGTATTTGTCCTGGGAACTCCTTGGGTGCCCTTCTTCTGTGTTAGATACCATAATGTTTTGACATTTAAACAGTTTGTGTAGGCTCTTAATAACGGCTTGGAGACTGAGAGATCTTTAAAGACACCATATATTCAAAAGAGAGACTTGTTTTTAGAGATGCAGGCTTTAATATGGCAACAGAGAGACTGGTGCCCGGGACAAATCTTCCTTCCACTTCCCCAGCACTCTGTGCTCCTGTGGTCACAGCCGGTCCCTGCTCTTGAAATGCAGCCACGTGAGAGCTGCCCTGACACGTCCCGCTCCCTTTGGCTCCCTCCCTGTGACTGTCAGAGCCACGTCCCAGAAATAACGTGTTTCAAACCCATGCTTTTTAGGACAATGCCGAGCTGCTAACGGCGCTGCTGCACGGGGGGGCTGACATCCAGCAGGTGGGGTACGGGGCGCTGACAGCCCTCCACATCGCCACCATTGCCGGCCACCACAAGGTACCGTCCTCATTCTCCCTGTGGGCATTGAGGGATAATATTAGCTAATAGTTACTTTACATTTCAGATTTTGCCTTTCAAAAAGAAACTCAGAATTGGTTCAGTGCAGCTAAATTTCATTTCATCTTTGCTACACTTCGGGAAAAGTACATCTGTGCATTTTTGCATTGAACAAATAGGCACAAAAGACATAGATCTGTTTGTACATCTCTTACCTTTATATAAATGTCTTTAAAGTCTTGGCAATTAATGGCATTGTTTTCTAAATATCAGAAGTGTTAACCAACAGGTACATGATGAAACACACTCACTCATACACGTCAAGGTTTCTGAACCTGGGTATGGAGAAGTCTTCTAGGTCTCACGGGCTCTGTTTCACAGCTCTGTGATTTTCACTTCAGAAAGGGACAGAGGTTCTCACTTTAGAGCTATTTTATACTTTGGATTAGTACAGAGAAAACTGTTGTCAGGGTAAGTCTAGCGTGAATCTCAAGCATCCATATTGATCAGTCTCCTGTGGGTTGGAGACTTATCGCTGTGGGGAGCAGAGGAAGGGAGAGAGGGGTGAGATTCCCTCGAGGCCTATAAATCAGGCCCTTCCCTTTCTAGATGTGCCGTCAGTCATGAATCTGTTTTCTTATCATTTACCACCTCAGTTCAGTCATTTCACATATCATCTCATTTCTGTCACCCTGGCAACAGCTCACTCAGTGCAATTTATTTATTTTTTTAATGTCTTAAAGTACTGGGTGTGCAAAATTATCTCGGTTATGAAGGGTTTATGACTGTAAACGTACTCATGAGTTCAGGTACTTCGCTTTTTAGCTCCTTTGGGTCCATTAAGCAATCAAAGATTTTGTCCTCTGCTTGAGTAAAAGTTTTAACTTATACAGAGTGCTGGACTAATTTATGGAGACAGAAACATCAGACTTCTTTAAAGAGAGATGCTCAGCGAAAAATGCAAGGAAAAATAACTATGTATAAAGGAGGAATGTACAAAAGATGACATTAATATTTGCCTTTAAGCTGTGGATTTAGTTGTGTACCTTAGATTTATAAATTCACAGTATGGGGGGTTTATGCATACTTTGTCTGCTGAGACCTTTCCCAGACTTGTGGCCACCAGGGGAAACCGAGGATACTGGTGAATTTAGCTTTCCATTGCTTGCAGCCTCCACACTGGTTCCAAACCCGACAGGTATGTTTGCAGTTCCTGATAAAGCCAGGATGGATAAGGAAGCGGTTGGTGACAGCCTTGTGTTACCTAGAGAGCATCACATCCCTGAGCTCAGGGGGCATCACGATGTGCCCTTCACATACACACACAGCTCTTTCTATTGGCTTCATGGAAATCCTCCTTGTGTAACCTACTGCTAAAAATCAGATAAGGAACCACCATATCTAATCATTCTGTGGAATTATAATGGAGGTATTAACCAGTCTTAACTCTTTAATGATATTTTTCACTTTTATGGAGTCTGTATTTAATGTTTCCTCTGTGGGAAATATAGAGTACTCTTCTCTGCACTGGACTTTCAAGTAATTTTTAAAACATCTGGGCCTTCTCTTGCAAATGTCAGAGGAAGGTCTGCTATTTGTCTCATTCTTTACCAAAAAAGGGTGCTCAGAACACAGCAAGGATAAGACCATTAACGTGATAAGAAATAACATTGTGAGTGGTTTTGAAAAGCTCCTTATTTCTTCCTTGGGAACGATCAGATCTTTATCAGCAGTATTCTCCATAAACGGAGTGGGGCTCTGTATAACTCATTTGGTTCAGCTGCTGGTCTGGGGACTGCAGATTTATAGTCCAAGGGCAAGATTTTTCCTCCATTCCTTAGGTAGCTTTGAAATTTTTGGTCAGCTGAGAAGCTCCTCTGCTAGATTAAATAGCTTATTTTGTCCTCAACTGCATTAATATTCATGGCACTATGGAATAATTTTTTCAAAGCCCATAAAAAACCAGAATAAATTTAAGAAAGAGAAAACAGATTTTTTGTCATCGTCCTAATTCCTAAGATAAATAATTATTTATATCATTTAATAAATAAATAGCAGAGATATGCACTCCAACCTACGTAACAGTCTTTTACTACAGAAGAGGACTGACTATATTAAGACGGAGAGAATTGGGATAAAAATTGCTCTGTTCCCCATTTCCCTGAAGAGTCAGCCTGTGGCTTGTGCTCCGTCACTGCCCCTGAAACCACGAGAGTGATCAGCTCTCTGAAATCAGGATACCAGAGGCTACCAGTGTCCGTGGGATGCTCCCACTCATTTGAGCCAGGGTGGGGTATAAATATTTTATCTGCTCTTAGTGCCATATTTTACTTCACCAAAACCATGCTGTTTGTTTATTTTATCTATTCATGGAAATTGCAGTTAGCAACGGGAAGAATGAAAAATTTATGAAAAATTATAAAATAAGCTGATGAATGTGTTACAAACATCACCAAATAAGTTTAATAAATCCCTCATTAAGTCTCCTGTTCTGAAAATGTTGTATGTTAGCGGCCCAGGGAGGCCATTGCTAAATAAATAATGCATGTGCTTCATACACATTTGTATGCTGCCCAGTATCACTGCGCTGGAAAACCAGCATCATTGCCTGTGTCATTTGGTAAATTACAGTTGTCCTTCTGAGATGAGAACATCTCCGGGCGTGGAGCTGGACCGAGGGCTGCAGCAGGGACACTTCATTTGTGCCACCTGCAAAGCTGAGGATCCAAGAGGTGAATGTGTTTGTAGCAAGGGCCTGTTGGGGAAAGGGAAGTTAGTTCCAACGTATAGATTTTCTACAGTAATAAATTCCTTCTCATTCACAAGTCATCTGTTATATCAGCATGTTTGGCACCTTCTCTCTTCACTGGAATCTTACTAGGAATTGGAGCACCTTCAAATGATTTAAAAAGCCTTGGAAAATTAAATTTATTTAAATGGTTCACCAAGCCCCCATTTTCTTCTTTCATTCCCTGCATTTTATGCTCGCGCTGCATCTTCCCAGCCCTTTGTTTTATCTGAGACCAATTTTTCAGACATTTTTGGAGTCATTCTAGAACCAGGAATGCAGGAATGGTGTTCACACAGCAAGGATATATGTGACTGCACAAGCTGGAAGATAAAGGGCAACCAAAGATCCTCAGGATGCGCCCACCTGAGGATCCAGCCAGCGACCAAGAGGACTGGAACTCACGAGTTTTGAATTTGAGAGCTATTTTTCATAGCTCCCACAAACCTTCCTGGTTGAATGAAGTGAAGGAGGTGTTTTAGAGCCCACCAACGGGAGCACGGGGCGTTTGGAAACCCCCGGTGAAAAACCATTGGGCTGTGGCTCGGTGCAGGAGCTTCCCTGGAGCTGGTGCTGCTGACCTCTCTGAAAACAGTGACAGTCCCCGACACACATGTCTCCAGAGGTGCCCTCTCCCCAAGAATGTCCTGTGCCTCAGACTTGTGTCAGGTCCGTTCTTAAGGGAGAAGAAGTCACAGTAAATGCGACATTGTAAAACTATGACATTGTTAAATTCACAGTGATCTCTTTGACCAGAGCAGTTACCTTTTAGTAATAGTGCATAAAAGCATTTAAACTATTCTGTCTTTAGCATCTACAAATATTGGCAGAATATTTTAAAAATCCCCTTCTTTGGCTACCCTGTAGCAAGAGCAATCCTGGGGAAAGCATTTTATTTCAATGCACCAATACCTGCATTTTTCATGAATGATTTATCAGTGACCTGTGTTTCATCTGATTGGAACAGCGGAGATAAAAGAACGTGCACAAGCTTATTGCTGGTCTGATGTCTGTCCTCAGAAGGGCATATGTTAAATATTTCAGTAGATGTTTTCCTAAGAAAGACAATTAATTGTACATTCATCAGCAAGTTATTTAAAATGCTCAGAACCCCCTTAAGCAGTTTCTTAATTCAGTCCAATAGAGTTTGTTCTCAAATTTTTACAGACACATGGAGAGTTGGGAGCTGAAAGAACTTAATGCGAAGACACTTTCAGGACACGGCTGATCATAAGTACATTTGCTAAATTGGAGGGAATTAGGCAAATGCTTGCCACTAATTATATTTTTATTTCAATAGTTTAATTAATAAAGGAACTCTGAAAATGAAGATAGACTCTTTAGATATTTTAGTGTAAGGCTGCACAGAGGCCAGCACTGGTGCGGAGGCCTTAATTGTTGAAGTTGTCTTCTCATTTAAATTGTACCTGCTAAAAAGTCAATAATCATTGATTTTATTTTCTTAGGGGTTTCTTATCCCTTGCCCTTGTCCAAAAGACAAAGTCTTTATGTCCTCTGTCTTACTTTGTTGACTCCTTCTAACCTTCAGAGTAGCCTAATTAATTGCCTCTGAAGTGAACATAATTGACTTGAGTGTTCAAAGAGCTTCTGAATAAACCTTTCATAAGACAATTTTAAGAAAAATTACGAAGTAATAGTACTGTTCAAAGTCTTCAAAGTGCCATTTTTTTAAAAAAAATTGCTTATGGGAGGAAAAGGGGGGCAGTTGTTTCCCTTGTTCTGCTGCTGTGTGACTGACCCCAGCCCAGGACCTGCCGTGCCACCCCACTGGCTGATGCTCAGCCTGCTGTCCCCCACGTCCCGGGGTCCTTTCCAGCAGAGCTGCTCCCCAGCCAGGCTCCTCGCAGGAGAGGACTTGTCTTTGTCGTTGCTGAACTGCATATGGGTGACGTTGGTTCCCTCCTCCAGCCTCCAGTTCCCAGCCCCGACAGCCCCAAACAAATTCAGCAAGAGCTGCTTTCCCCACAGCTTGAAACTTCTCTGTATGTTGGGAGCTGCGTTTTTACTCATAGTCTGTCTCCTGGAGATAAAAATCTTTTTTCGGTCTTTCTGTAGGAATTTAAAGCTCTTTTTGCATCAGCATTTCGCCGCCTGAAGTAATTTTCTCCTCACACATCACTCCAGCTTACCCACCTGCTTGTAACGCCCGTGACGACTCCCAGTGTTTTCTAAGATTCCATTTACTTCCTTAGAAAGACAGCTTGTCTGTGAAACTACTGAGATCATCTCTGCACCCCTCTCATCTTTTACAGTTGAGTGGAGATTGCTTAATATGACTCACAAAATTCTTTTTATCAGGAGATCACAACGTAGCTAGTATGGTTGCCATTTCTACAGCCTGGAAAAATGTGTCAAAATTCATCTAGTTTTCTGTTTATCACGAGAGGTGGATCCACATTGTTCAACACAGCTTTTTCATCTTGAAGATCCACCTTGAGGCCTGCAGATGAATTTAAATTTTGAATTCCAGCTTCCAAAGACGTTAAGGAGAATTGAAGTAGTGGTCACCTCCCTGCTTGGATGCCTCACAGCTGCACGCCTAAATTTAAATCAAACTGATCCAAAGAAGTTTCAACCACGTTCTTTTAAGAGCTGCAGGTCCAGACATCTCTTTTCAGTGCCAACAGCTGCAGCTTCAGTTTTATGGCAGTTGTTTGTTGAAAAATGTCTAAGATGAATCACTTGAAAGCGAGCAAGGCATTAAGTCACAGACTCTCTGGCTTCGTGTCCCCCACCCCTGGTCCACCAAGCTACCAGGATACTGGACATTGTCTGGACAGGGGATGCCCAAGAAAGGAGTGGGTTGTATTAACCAACCAGTAACTGAGCGTGTTGTTCATGTACTGCCGGGACATGCCGACCCTTGGCCAGTAAGTGCTTGTGCTGAGGCTGTTACTGGGCTGTTCTTCAGCTGATTGGAGGGACAATCTCCAGAGCTCTTTCCAGTCTCAATGGTTCTGTGGTTCCATATGACCTGCCAGGTCTGGCTGGGGCTGCTTGGGATGCTCTCCATCACCGGGAGTCCCCTCACTCCTGCCAGCTCTCACCTTCTCCCTTGCCACACGCTTGGGACTCACATGTCTCTGGAGCACCACCACACCACTAGCATTTGTGGGGCTTGGCCATGTCCAAATTCACAGCCAGAACCCACTGCTTATCCCACGAACATCAGAACCACGTCTGCCCCTGCCTGGTGTGCTCCCAGCATACTGCAACCTTCTGGAAAACAACATCAGGCACGGACAGACAGCGTTTCCCATCATTTGCACTCAGAGAGGTGCTGAAGAACAATTCCATAGCAGCACAGTGATCCTCACCTCCTCCAGCCTGTCCCCAATAGGAGGGCTCCTTCCCTGCAGCACTAAGGAGCCTCCTAGAACGTGCTGGGACCGTTGAAGCCCCTGGGTTCTGCAGAGCCAGACCTGGTCCTGCAGGGCTGCTCCCGGGGCAGGTTACCCCTGTGCCATACAGACATGGGTAACAGTGATGGGACACAGACACACTTGGAGATGTCACAGAACGGACCTTACACAAAAAGGTATTCAGGCAGTCCCAGGCAAAAAAATGTATTTCAATTTAAATTGTGTAAAGTAATAACTCCTGCACAGTAATGTTGCTTGGTAACAGGTTTTCATTCTCTGAGCACTTGAGAAGGACATGGATGTAAATGACTGGCCCCATTGTTGCACATGTGAAATGATTTGGTGGTCTCAGCTTAGATAGCAGTTGACAGAAATGTGTTTCGTCACCCCTGGCGTTAATTGGCACCATCAGTGGAAGCCTCAGTGGAGGTACAGGGACAAACAGCATGGCATCCAAGCTGGCCGTTTCCCCTTCTTTGTCAGTTCTCCCAGTTGCCAGGGAGGTGTTTCCCAGTTGTTCACTGTACTGTGGGCGAGTCACAGTCCAGCATCTTTCATCATCATTAGACTCAAAAATTAACATTCATCAAAACACCATGTAGAACTACTCTAACAATCACGGCACAAGCCCCTCAGCGTGCACAAAGGCTCCCGTGGGCTTCAAAAACATCAGCAGCCCTCAGGCTTCAACGTATAGTCCCAAGTGGTTTCATTCAGCTTTTTATTTTGACAGTTATTCAGAAAGCAAATGTTTGATAATTCATACCTGTCCAGGAAAACAGTGGCCTCCTGAAAGACCAAAAATGTGGAAATTTGAAAGAAAACACTTAGATTATTTATTGAAGCCAAAGCGCTATTATCTTCTAAATTCCAAAGAAATCTTTACACACTGAGGGATCTTTACACACTTGAGGATTTAGCTTCACACACATACATTTAAAAGGACCTTATTTATTGAAGCCAAAGCGCTATTATCTTCTAAAATACAAAGAAATCTTTACACACTGAGGGATCTTTACACACTTGAGGATTTAGCTTCACACACATACATTTAAAAGGACCTTTCATTTTGGGTTTTTTTTTTTTTTTTTTTTTACTTCTAAAAACTCTAATATGTTTACTGCTCTTTATTCGTAATGGTTACAAGAAAATTAAAGGTTATTCTGAGGAACTCCAGATAGTAATTTCTGTGCCTTTTACCTCAAAAAGCAGTCATTTTACTGGAAAAACCATTTCCAGGCTTATTTATGAAGCATCAGTGACATTCAGTGTTCAGTTAAAGTACTGTTAGTTAATCACTTTTACCTGTTGGACGCAGTTCTTCACCTTTAGAGCTTGCCTCTTTGGGGCTTTTTGCTTTCTTTTAAACTGGTGATGTAAGGTTTCAAAATCCTGTTTTACCAGCTGCCCACAAACATATAAATATATACATATATGTATATATAGTCCTTCTGATTGGAATTTTCTTTTTCCTTCTAGGCTGTTGATATTCTTCTGCAGCATGGAGCTTACGTGAATGTTCAGGATGCAGTGTTTTTCACCCCGTTGCATATTGCTGCATACTATGGCCATGAACAGGTAACTAAAAGGGGGAATTTCAGCAGGCTGGGAAGCAGAACAGCAAAGCAGTGATAGGTTTAGTGTCAGATATTTTTGCTTTAAATTCCAGGGGGTCCTACCATGAAAAGGCATCACATCCTGAGGTTACACTTGTGAGTCAATCACTGGTTGTTCTCAGAGTCTGAATATCAACAGGAAATTCCGACACTAGTCCTCTGTGCTAGAGCCCAGCAAAAAATGTTATCCTCCCTTCTAGACCTCCTGAAACAAATGATTGTTTCGTTATCTTTGATAACCTATAGAGAGACTTGGGCCCAAAGGCATATTGCATTTGGAGTTTCTTCATCCCACAGTTCAGAGCTTGCATAAGGAATGTGTGTAGACTTCCTTAAACCTCTCCAAGGGAGTCAGCATCACTTCCCAGTAATAATGAAAAGGCAATTCCACTGCTTTTCCCTTGGAATTCACAAACTGAATTGTGGCCACTTTTAAGTTAACAGAAACAATGATCATTTAGAAAGCAGGATTTTCCATGCCAAGTCCCGCTGTGTTTGCTTCATTGACATGGATCACAGACTTATTGAGACACCATGTGAAGTTCTGACCAAGGCTGGCACTGGACTTCCCAATTCCCTTTCTTTTACTAACGTGTAATTGACATATGGTTAATCTAGAAGTCTAGTCATTTGCCTTGAATAGCCCTTTCATGTGAAATGTAATAATGGGTCTATTTTGGCTTATACAAGTCATTCCCTATACATTTCTTCGGCTGAAAGCATGTATTCTGGGATATTTTGAAGTTTCAAAGGATGACGTCTAGGTAGAGTGTATTTTTCATTTCAGTGACATTACTTGGAGTTTATTGAGGAGTTGGTGTAGGAAAAGCTTTTGAAAGAGCAGAGTCCAGATGCACAGATGATTGAAAGTGCTCTTTTTCTGTGGCTGAGTGACAGCAAGGTGTGAACCAGGGATGTGTTCTGGAGATCCTTATTTTCAGATATATATACACACCTCATCATCCAGTACCATTAAGAAACTCCTTGCCTGTTGGGCTAAGATTAGTTTGCTTATTTGCCATAAGCCACTTCTGAGCAAACAGTGGCAGCCTTGTGAAACACTGCTAAAAGCACATATGGTGCTCTGGTGATAAGAGACACTGCTCGAAGAGGAAGCTGTGGCTCTCACGTTGGTGGACTTTGAGGGCATTTTCTTTATTACACTGAGTGGTCACTTAAACAAATACATGTGTCTTGTGCCTAGCGCTTTGCAATGCGTAACATTGGAGAGAATGAATGGGCACTTGCTTTTGAGAATTTTAATATTTTTGTAGATACGTCACTTAAAAATGAGTTTTCTATGAAATCTCCTCTCCACATTGTAACTTTAAAGAGATGCCCACATATGTTATTACCCAATGCAATATTCTATCTGATTTTGTCAAAAGATTTATTTTCATGTGATATTTTAATGAGCCTTGATGAAATATTTAGGTAACCCACCTCTTACTGAAGTTCGGAGCTGACGTGAATGCAAGCGGTGAAGTTGGAGACAGGCCTCTCCACTTGGCTTCTGCCAAAGGCTTTCTCAACATTACAAAGCTCTTGATGGAAGAGGGAAGCAAAGCTGATGGTAAGAGAAGATATTTTTAAAAATCAACTTTAAGATTGCACTTTATAAACAGTCAGGCCTTGAATCTTGGATGTAGCTTCCTAACACACTCTGTGTGTGTTTGGGTATCATCTTTGGGCAACTGAAATGAAAAAATAACAGTTGAAGAGTTTTCTTTGCTTCTTCACTATGCTTGGTTTGTCATCTCACTTGCATTCTGTTTCATTAATAAGCTAGAGATGAAAAACAGCAGCAGAAAACAATATTAAGATTAATATACAGAGGCAGCTTACTGTTGAGACACTTACCCAGCCAGAGAATACGCGGCCGTGTGGTGTGTATCTCCAATCAAAGTGACTTCAATACACAGTGAACCCCTAGTGAATGAGATACAGATGAGGGATTTCAAGTCAAAATTATACAGCAAGTAATTTAAAATAATTCAGATGAGAAATTGCAAACGGTTCACAAACATTTTTACATAAGATGGAATCTTCTTAGCACATGTTTCATTATTCTACACAAGCTTTACACACTTCATTGTGGGACATCTGCTGTAAGAGAAGGTGTGTGTGAGCGAGGTGTGATGGGCTGGGCAGACACAGAAGGCCATCGGTGTGCTCTTGTGTTCTGTGGCAGTCAGGAATCTGGGCATTCCCTTCACAGGTGATCTCACACCCACGCCAGCCAGACATTACACTTCAGTTCTGTGTATTTTGCATGAGCTGCAATTTAAAATAGTTTCCATTGTAATTAATATTAGCATGCAACTAGAATTCTTGTGTGCTTGCTCTTTTGTTCCCTCTCCTTGTGCTCTTCCAGCAGCATAGATGGCACGAAGTATATCACACCCCAGCCTTACTTTTCCCTCGCTGTGACACTGTACCATAGGCATGTGCACACACACCTGGGGCCACTGCCAACAGAGTCTTGTGAATGTGACAACTTAGAGGTCAAATTTTATACATGTTAGGAATATTAAGGCAGAGGTCCTTAAGTACTAAGCAACATTAAAATTATTTGGAAATTAATTTCTTATCCTCAGAATAAGAGAAAGAAAGGTTTTTTGAAAAGCAACAGTGCATTACTTGCAAAAGTACCACTCTTTAATACATCTTTGGACTACGCCATCACTCTTGGTAACTTGTATCTACAACACACAAAGTAAAATCTTGGTCCACTTGGAGTCTATGGAGAAACTTCCATTCATTTCAATGGGGTTGGGATTTTGCCCGGGGATACCACAGTTTGACCTTGGAAAAGCAGAACTGGAAAAACAAGAAATGGATGAATTAAAAAAAAAAAACAGCATTTCCTGCAAGAATGATGTGTGTTATAGAAAGAACAAGAAGATATCAACATTCTTTAGCTGCTGCTCCTCCAGCTAGTATCTATGTGGTGTCTGGTTCCAGCCTATGCCCACAGCTACTGGTGAACTAAAACCAGTGGGGCACGGCAGGGGAAGGTTAGAAAGGGGTACAGCCACGCTGGAAAGGCATGTTCCATTGCCAGGCTCAGCTCGTTCCCCACCTCACCTGCTCCATACCCAGGAGAGGACAACCAAGGGGTCCTTCTGCACAGCTTCTGTGCTCTCAAGCCTTCGGAGCTGCCTCTGTAAAGCACTCTTATTCCTTAACAATTGTTATTCTTCCTGCTCAGTCTGCCCCATAGTGCCAACAGTGGCACCGTTCCTGTACCCCTCCTCCTACTCTGCTGCTGGCATTAAGGCTGTGTTTCTCCCCAGTTTCCTCCTCTTTGCTGGATTTTAACGGTATAGATTTGCCGTGTTCTCTGCGAGCCTTGTCTACAGCACACACATCCTACTCAGGCAGTAAAAAGAGCGTGGAGGGAAACAGCATGACTCGGATTTGTAAGTACTTTTCAACAGCGAGCTCTTGATGTTTCAGTCTCGATGTGTGTGCACCGAACTGATATAATTGTAATAAGGAGGGGGAAAAGAAGGGACGCTCACTCAGCATAACAAGGCGGTGGGAGGTTCACCAACAGTTAGATCATTTATTCCAAAAGGAAAAGAATCTGGGACACCATTTCAGATCCTTTTCTTTAAAACCAGAATCTTCAGCACTGGAAAAAGAAAAAGGAGAGTGGAAGCGGGAAGTCTTTTACTCACAAAGTAGCACACTTTGAAACTGGATATAAATATAGCAGCGGAGGAACAGCTCTCTAATGCCTGGGAATGAAAGTAATTGGTGAAATAACCTGAAGAAATTTTGGCAGTATTCTGTGCAGGCCAGTAATTGGTGTCATAAACTTGAACTATTTCTTTTAACATGCCCTGACTGACTCCTTGATCAGCTCTGAGGCCACGGCAGCTGTAGAAAAGCAGTGACCAGTGAATCAGCCTGAAAAGGTCAGAATACTGCTGAAATATAGCAGCATTTGCAGTCTAACAATAGCCAAAGTTCCTCTTCAGTCCAGCCACAATATATAAGGAAATCATATAAGCGAAATGTACTGCCCGTGTGTGTATCACCACAAATGTTGTGTTTTACATACGTATGTATAGAAACCCAACGTGTTACAAGCACAGTTGGTTCTCCAGATGCTATTCTCATCATTTGTTTTAACATAAACACTGTAGGGAAGGACTAAGTAAATTCTGGTATTTTCAGAAATCACATAAGGTCTTTCAAGCACATTTGTTGAGGTATTGATCAGATTCCCTTCAGCTCCAAATTAATTTTGAGTTCATTACCATATTTTGAAGCCCAGCATGCCGTTACAAGCTGCTATCATTTAAAGTGCCTTAACTCTCCCGAGACTTTTACAAACTGATTTAGCATGGAATAGCTCATTCCTGTTTTTAACAACTTCTATTTTCTTTGTTTTTTCACACTTCCAAACTTGTAGAGATTTTTTTGCGTTACTGACTCAACGTGACTGCTACCAGCTTGCATTGTTTATTCTGCCAGGAAGTGCAACTCTGTATTTTAGAGTATCCATAATGGTAGGATGTAGCAATAATTGGGGTACAAAGTACCACTTCGGAGTTTCTGATTCATTCTTGTAATCTGGTAGATTTTTTCTAGGATAATTGTAATAAACAAAACGAAGAGAAGGGTTTTGTTCTAAAGTAAAATAGAAATTCATTTCTATAGTAAAAGGAAATTCATTACAAGGAAACCATTGGTATTCCTAAATAGCCACTCTCTTTCCTCATTTCATCTCACTGAACTCCTGCCTTTTCTCACCCCTTCACCCTGCTCACATCCACACCTGACTCTTCCCTGTGTGGTTTCCAATATGAATACCCAGCAATGGTCAGACCCAGACGTGCTGGCTTTACCCATTGCCTGGCTCTGGTCCCAGCCTGAGAGACACGTTTGGCAGCTGCTGAGCCCTTTAGGAGTCTCAGTCTCAATCCCTGCACGTGGGCCCTGGACCTCCCTGGGATGGCTCCCCAGCAGGGGAGTTCCACACAAAGATAAATGTCTTTCCTGCCCAGCAATGCCTCTTATTTTGTCCATTCTTTTATATAGTTTCACATTATGTCATAGAATACCCCCGGCATCTTAAATATCTGAAATGCATGATAATCTTCCTTGAAGGTGAAGAGAGACAGTGAGCAGAATGAAAACACTGGTAATCCAGAAGTTTGAACAAATTCTCCTCTTCCTTTCTTGCCCTTTACATATTTGTATAATAATAGCATCTATGAAAAATGTATCTGTATTGCGTCTCCTTTATTTTGTTTAAATTTCTTTTTTGTCACTGTATAATTCTATCAAGAATCCTTGATTCTGCTGCTCAAGGAAGCCAATACAAACCTTAAAGCCAGCTGGATTTGCCTTTCCTGAGAGCAACAGTGAAGTATGTTTCTTCCCAGGATTTGTAATTAACAACTGTTTTTCCGTACATTTGGAATAACTCAGTGGGTTGTTTTCTTACACAGCTCAACTACGTATCTTACCTTTGCTTCACATTGCAATATACTGCAATAGTTGTTACTTCTAAGGGTCACTTATAACTCATGATTCGTTCATGGAAGGCTACATCGAAACTTTCAATACATCTGCTACTGGAGGGAAGCGGTTGTACCCTAAGGCCAAAAAATCATCTGAAGAGCATACTACAGAGGACACTGAGTAATGGAGTTTTGATACATGAAAGCTCACAGAAATTTCAATTTTAAAAGAATAGGACCATAATTATTTTAGCAGGAAATTTTATAACAGATATGCACAACACATAAAGTGTTGCTAAATTCCCAACACAAGCTATGTCAGTTATAAAATACTTTCTCTGGTCTCTTCCTGGGTCAAATGGCAGTGAATGCTCAGGACAACGAAGACCACGTCCCTCTGCACTTCTGCTGCCGATTTGGACACCATGAAATTGTGAAGTTCTTACTGCAGAGCGGCTTCGAAGTCCAGCCCCACGTGGTGAACATCTACGGAGACACTCCTTTGCACCTGTGAGTCCCACAGAGAAACTGGTTCTCGTGGGTTGGGCCTAATGAGAAAGCTGGGGTCGTTAACGAGTCTTTCCTGACTTCACCTTCAGCGCCTGTTACAATGGAAAGTTTGAAGTTGTCAAGGAAATAATTCAGCTCTCGGGAACAGAAAGCCTCACTAAAGAAAATATATTCAGTGAAACAGCTTTCCACAGGTGAGATGTTTAAAATGCCATTATCCACACAATTCCCCTCACACACACCTGCAGCACAACACCCCAGATAACTACCATCCCCCAGCAGCTGGGTGAGGCACAAAGGACACAGGGAGCTGGGGACGGAGGGGAAGGTTGGAGCTGGGGATACAGGAGAGGACATGAAGTAGGAGGCAGAACCAGACAGTCAGTGGGGAGAGAGACAGCAAGTGAGAGACAGCAAGGTCGGAAAGGTCTATAACCATTCATATGAATATGGTTTCTCTTTCTGTCCAGTTTGGAAGCTGAGTTTAGAGACTGTTCTGCCTAGAAACCTGCTGGAGTTTAGATATTCTGCATTAGAAATGAGGTGGCAGAAGGCAGTTTGGTCACGATGCTGTAAGTTTGTAAAGTGTTATTTCAGAGGCGCTTTGCAAAACTATTAATTTTGCATAGCTGTGCAAAATTAATTTATTCAAGAATAATTACAATGTTTCTGAAATGACAGAAATGAACGTGCTTTGGTGGATTAATCATGCATTTGCACATTTATGAAATCCTTTCTTCTATTGCTACATTTTTATCTCTGTGTAATTCTTTTTAAATTTTTGGATACCCAAACTATTTGTCCTTTTAAGGACTACAGCATTCACTTGTCGCTTTGTTTTTGCAGCGCTTGCACCTATGGAAAGAACATAGAACTTGTAAAGTTCCTGCTTGACCAGAATGTTGTAGGCATCAATCACCAGGGGAGAGATGGACATACAGGTAACACCGTCGTCCTCCTTGTGGGTGAGCGCACGCACCAGCACAAAAGCATTTGGAAGCCACATACAGTCAGAATTCCCAGGGTAATTCCTATGATAATTAGATGATCAGCAGCCAATTACCTTTCAGACAGACCTCAACTCTTCTGAAACACGTTTGCAGGCAGGCACAGAAGTGGTAAGAGTTCAGTGGGGACGTGTCAAGCTCGTTCGCTTGTATGTGAGTAACAAAATCCCATGGAAACTGGTTCTCCCATAGTCAGGCCTCTAAGCCTTTAAGAACTGGGCACAAGTGACATTCTGCTGGGGACTGGGCAGGTAGGAGAGAGCATCTGATGGCTGATGGCTGCCCACCTCCATGTTCCTACTGCAGGGAATGAAAAAAGAGCCATCTTTGCTTCTACTTGCTTTCCTCACGTACGAAGTTGTTAATGTGATTTGCAGGTGGTAGAGTAAACGCTGACATGTTCTGTAGCAGGCAATAGATTGGTTCTTGCAGCATTAATATTTTATTTTCACCTATTGCCTCAGGTGTTTTGGTTTTTTATAATATATTCCTTTATTGAGGAAATCAATTTGTGCTTTATAGTTGTTGCTGCAAGTCCTATCACGACCCCTGACAATTGTGCTTACCGTGTGTCTCTGATGTCCCAGGTTTGCACTGTGCTTGCTACCATGGCCATATTCGACTGGTGCAGTTTCTGCTGGATAACGGGGCCGATATGAATCTGGTAGCTTGTGATCCCAGCAGGTCCAGTGGAGAAAAGGATGAGCAGACCTGTTTGATGTGGGCTTATGAGAAAGGTATTTCAATTTTCTAGTTTCTGCTACAAAATCCAAAGGAATGGCACAGGAAGGAGAGAACAGAACAAAGTAACCCCTCAGTCCCCGTAGACTGAGAGCTCTCACCATCCGCTTTCCAGCTCCTGGCACGAAGGGTTATAAAAAGCAGCCCTTTTCTTTATCTTCTCAGATACTCTGTTAAACATCAGTTTAATTCAGCACAAACTGAAAGACAGGGGTATTTATGCGCTGCTGAAATAGAAAATATACAGCCTGTTCAGAAAAGCCTATTTCTCCCTCTGGTGTGCGCATGAGGAGTTTCAATTTTATTACTGAAGGAGGCATTACAAGGAGCAATGAATCACAGCCAGCAATCTTAAATTCTTGCAAATATGGATCAAAGCAAGGCATTTTCCATGTCCTATACGTACCGTAATCTGTCAGTTTTCTGTCCTGTTTTTGACTTCGTGTGAATAAAAAGCCTTATTTCTTCCTGAAAGTGTTTTTGATGTTCCCATCCGTTGATGGATTCCATCAGTGTTTGAGAGCCATGTATTTATGGGGGAGACCCTTCAGTTTATTCTTCCTGGCGTTGCCATTCCACCCCCGGGGACTGTCAAAGGGTATTGAGCAGTCCCTTCCTTGCTTTGTAGAGACGTGACCGTCTTCTTTGGGTCAGCATTTGTGTTACTGGAAGTGATAACACTTCAATCATCCTCTGAATTTTGATGTCCAGAAAGCTGCTATCGGTAAAAACCTGTCCTTCATTGACATTCCTGTGTGTTAGAGGGCTGTTCAGTTGTGCTGACGTGCTCCGGGGTGAGCTCCTGCCCTGGCAGCCTTGGGGAGCAGCAGGGCATCTCTCCTGTAGGAGACAGCTTCTGATGGCTGGGTGAGAGTCAGCAGCAGAGCCTCTGCCCCTCTCTCTCCTCTACCGCCCGTAAGAGCTGGAGGTGTACATTTTTGCTGGACCTTAGAAGATCTAGCAAATGACCTTTTCATAACTTGTGGGCTCACTGGTCTTTCTCTGGCTTATTATAAGCCAAAAAGCCAAGAGCCCCACTCACTAGGGTAGTAGTGAAAAATATCCTTAAAGAAATGCCAACAAACTCTGCAGCTGAAGAAGCAGGAAACGACAGGTAGCATTTGGCATCTGATCCAAGCACCGTGACCTCCGTGGACACATGGAGGTTTGCTTTTATTGGCAGGGATTTCCCCATATTTCTGTAGTTGGGGATGACAGTGTGTTTCAGATTAGTACCACTGTATCTTCACTTACAGTTTTTATAGGCACATTGTAAATGTTTTCAAAAATCCCCTGATGAGTTATAAATCAATTTAAAAAAAAAAAAAAAATCAAAAAAAAACCCCAAAAAAACCCACGACAACTACTGTCTTTACCTGCAAATCCTTATATTTCCTCTTTCCTTTCTTTCTTAGGTCATGATGCCATTGTGACCCTTCTGAAGCATTACAAGAGACCTCAAGATGAATCACCCTGTAATGAATACTCACAGCCAGGAGGAGGTACGGTCTGAGAAATCACTTTATTCAGTAACTGAAGGGTCTGATCCAAAGACTGCCGAAGTTTCTGGGAATGTCCCACAGATCTCAGTGGGACAATTCTCCCTGGTACAAAGAAAATTAGTGTCATGAGAATCCCCATTTTCCAGGTATCCTCTATTTACATCAAAGTTCTTCCTTTGTCCTAACATCCAGTTGTCAGTTTGTATTGCTGCCTGGAAAAACAAGGCAAAAGCTGTGAGAGGAAGATCAGTCCCTGGTAATCATTACTCATACCTTTTCACATCCTTAGTCCCTAACTTAGCTATTCTCTAGGTGTTGTTACCTCTGAGGTGTCTTTGATTACTGACATTCGGTATTTTTCTATACTCAGTCCCCTTCATATTTTTTAATAGCTTTGGATATCCAATTCCCCCTTGGGAAAAGTAATTACCCTTTTTGCTACAAAAATGCTCCTTTGTACTGGCAACTAAATGGCAAAGGCCAAGAAGAATGTTTAGGAGAGCAGTTGGATAAACTGAACATTTTTTGGTGTGTAAAGGAGGCTGCCCAGAGACGGTGAATGTGGTACCTGCAGTGGTTCTCCCAGCCAGTGACTTCTCCTGCCTGAATAATTTATCAGTACAGATGTGTATACCATCCTTGAATTCCATACAATTCATTCTGTTCTTCTATTTCAGATGGTTCCTACGTGTCAGTTCCATCCCCTCTAGGAAAGATCAAAAGCATGACTAAAGGTACTTTCAATGGCAAGGGGGAACTTGAACTTTTATGGTCTTTTTACCCAAGGTGTTTGTCAGCCTAAACATACTGTGTGAGATTCGTTATTCCTGGAATTTCCATTGTTCAGAAATGTAATGGTGTGCATAAACAGCACCTATCTCCCTAGGATAATTTTATGAAACTATATATTTAGCTTTGTTGATCAGCAGCATGATAGATCCTGTATTTATATTATTTTCATTTACTTTAAAAAGTATATTTTTTTTTCTTTGTAGAAAAGGATGTGATTGTGAATTAACACTAATGAAATACACACATATCAATGAATGCAAACAAATACCATATTGAATTCCACTGGATTCTCTTTACAAGAAAAATACTATCCAAAAATAATTTGTGTTAATCTGAGACACAAATAGATAAAATATTCAGATCAACATTTTTACTTTCAAATATTTCATTTTTTGTGGTGCTTTCAATTTTCCACTTCAAATATTCGCTCTGGATATAATCAAATCCTTGCACCCTTTACATAGCAGCACTGAAATGTTCTGTTTAGAAATACTCTGATAAATATCATAGTAATAAACCAAAAAGATCAACAAAGTAGAGATGTTTCCTAACTGAATTAAGTTGCAAAATTCAGATTCCACATGTCACTAAGGACCAGGTCAGATCTGGAATGACATCTTTGCTTCAGTAATGAGCACTGGCTCTACAGAAAAAAAAAGGGAACTAATTTTCTGTGGACAGGATTTTATGTGACAGTCACAAGCTACAGCAGCACACGCTCCTGGGACAGGGCTCATCGGTGACAGGATTTCACAGCCAGGAGTGCCCCCGGCAGCTGTGGGGCTACAGGTGTTTGTCCATCTTTGGGGTTTGCTGAGGCTGCTGAAAGGGAAGGGACTGGGATTACCAGTCCCAATTCACAGGAGGAAAATCAGCTGTTCGTGTGCAATGGTCTTCTGAAGTGAAAACCTTACATTCTGCCCTTAACCCTGCACTTTACAAATAGGACGAGTGTTTTCTCTTGCAGAAAAGGCAGATGTGCTCCTCCTCCGTGCTGGCCTGCCCTCACACTTCCATCTCCAGCTCTCTGAAATAGAGTTCCATGAGATTATCGGCTCAGGTACCAGAAATAAGAATGCATGCGTTTTAAATGCCTGATGTTCATAATAAACATCTTTGTGCTTATTTATTTTAAACCAATTTAGGGTCTTTTGGAAAAGTATATAAGGGACGATGCAGAAATAAAATTGTTGCAATCAAACGGTGAGTTTATTGAACTTTTCCATTTTGTTTGGTTAATGGCCTAGTCTGAAGTATTAAAACCCCCCATACGTTGTTATATTTTTGCCTTCTTGTTTTCTCTCATGTAAATCCTAAGCTACCGAGCCAACACCTACTGCTCCAAATCCGACGTGGACATGTTCTGCCGCGAAGTCTCCATCCTCTGCCGACTGAACCACCCCTGTGTCATCCAGTTCGTGGGAGCTTGCTTAGATGACCCCAGCCAGTTTGCCATTGTCACCCAGTATATTTCTGGAGGGTCGCTCTTCTCCCTGCTCCATGAACAGAAGAGGTATTCCACTCCCTCTCTGCTGGGCTTGTGGTACAGAATTTGGGAGACTAGTACACCTATGCTGGTCTAAATGTTAATCGTTTCAGTATAAAACAACAGAGAATAGGACACACTAGAAAAAATTTAGCTTTGATTCAGATTATTGGGTGTACAAGGGAAATTAGTAAGTAGTCACAAAATTGTTATTTAGTCATTATTTTACATTATAGACATATGTATATTTTACACTACATAGATTATATAAGATAAAAACAATTTTAAAGGTTCCACGATTCACAGATAAAAATAACTTACAGATAATTCTTGTCTGTTTATTAACTTCAAGTAATATTATTAAAAATAACTTACAGATAATTCTTGTCTGTTTTTTAACTTCGAGTAATATTTTTTATTTTTTTTTTTCAAAATATAGAACTCTTGATCTGCAGTCGAAATTAATCATTGCTGTAGATGTTGCCAAAGGCATGGAGTACCTCCACAACCTCACACAACCCATCATACATCGCGATCTGAACAGGTCAGTTGCTTTCTTTATCCTAAACATTCCGGGTCTATGAAGTCTGAAAGCAGCACCCACTCTCTGCAGCCTCCCCTGCCCAGGGATGCTCTGCAGCCTCCCCTGCACTCACAGACCCCCCTGACTGTGCGGTGCCTTATTAGCACTGATGGAGTGTGGAGGAAGGTCTGCTCACATCACTTGGACGGGGGAATTGGGGCTTTCACATTCACTGGAGGCTTTAATACATTTTACTTGAAGGACTTAACAGACAGTGGCCAGCTTCATTCTTATAATAATTTCACTGACAGCTATTTGACATTCACAAAATATTTATAGCCTGTTTGCACACACCAGTCCTGTGAGCTAGCCTGTTTACAAGTTATGCCCTCTAGTATCTTTCCCCAGTATAATTTCTTGATTCCAAAACATCGATTGATTCATTTCACCTACTTTTGCCCCTCTAAGAATGAAGCACCTGATTTAAACTAGTCTCTAGTCCCTCTAAGGTGGATGCAGAAATGCAGAAAACCTCCCAGGTTTTTTGGGTGCTGTCTGAAAGGGGAGGAACCTTGATGAGTCCCTGCTTGTTATGGGGAGGGGAGCAGCATCCTGATAGAAGGACTGCCCAAAGGGACACTCACAGAGGTGTGGCAGGCAAATCCCAGCTGGCAGTGCTGCTGGCAACTAAGTAGGAGAGATTCTCCGTGAATCACTTATCCAGACTTCCTTCTAGAAATGAAACCAGATTGGAAAAAAACCTCAGAGTTCTTATACAAACTGCTATGAGTCACATTTGCTGCTCTGTAGTTGTCAGTGAAGGATGCAACTGCTGAAGCCTGGTATTTTCTCACATCTGGCCCACCAAGGTTCAGTCTTTTTAGAGAAGGAAACATCTTCTCTACTGAGCAGAATATTTTGGTGTCACATCTCCATCAGAAATCCCTCAGGCCAGCCATTCTGCACCAGCGTCTGCTTTGGGAGGGCACTGACCAGAATTACCTGTAGGGTTATGTAAAGAAGAGCAAGCAGGCAAAGGAAGTTAGTGCTGAGTAGCTTTATAGCTTTTAGCTTTGCACTTTTTAGCCACAGCAGTTTGCTTGGAGATAGTGTTTGTACGTATGAAGGAGCTGAGACAAGAGAGATGCTACAGAAAGAATTCTTTAAAAGTAGGATGGAGTCACAAAAAGGGTTTTCTTCTGTGTCAGACATACACCTCTTCGTTTCCCACCAGCTCAACTACTTGATTTTAGAAAAATCACAGAAATGTTCATGTGTTTATATCTCAAGTGGCCGGTCCTATAGAGTTATGGTGATGTAATAAATAACATTCTCCTGCCTCTTGCTGTAAGCTTTCATTTCGTAGTGACACTGATAGCTGCAGCGAGAAATTCCTTGTGAAAGACACTCACTCTTTTGAAAAAAAAGGAGCTGGATTTTTCCTTTTGCTGACCAAAGAAGTAAACTGATTGTGAGACAATGCCCAGTTCAGGGGTCTGGGATGAAATTATGAAAAAATGAGGCACAGGAGTTTTCTGGACATCTGCAGGAGAGCAGCTCAGCCTGCACATGGGAAGGGTTCTGTTCCCTGCTCCACGTGGTACGTACGCTGACAGCTCTGCAAACCAGCCCTGTGAAGGGAGGGACTCCACACGCACTATTTCTCCTTTATAAATGTGAGGTTTCCTGGGATTTGAGGCATAGCAAGGACTCGGTGTGTGGATGTATATAACAGCAGTCCCAGGGGTCAGGCTGAAGCCCACCAGACTCAGTGTCCTGTCTCTGGCAGTGGCCGACAGTGACACGTTTGAGAGCCAGGCGTGTGTATAATGATAATGTCTTGAATTCTCTCTCAGTTCCTAAGAACTTTGGGTTCAAAAAGGTGCTTTCAAAAATGAGTAGCTGCTCTTGAAGGCACATTTTTAAAATTAAAGAGTAACTCTATTTGTGGTTACAAAAGAAAAAATATCCTTGCAGAGTGAAGAAGAAAATCAGATCACTAATGCAAAAGAAACTTCACATTTCTTTATTTTATTCTGAAAAATGCAGCCTTACAAAATACATCACTTCAAGCCAGTCTTCTGGGATTTGTGTGTCCTAGGTTAGCAATATGGGCACAAATTCTGCTTTATACCTGACTGCGAATTTTAGCACACTGTGCTTTATTCATCCATTCCAGTGTATGAGTGCATCCATCTGCCCGTGTTAAAACTGCTACAAGCACATACAAACGGCTGCTGTTAAATATTGCCAATTACACACCCAATTACTTTATTTAAATGTGCAGATATGGTGTTTCTATATGAATGTGACAAATGTATGACCATTAGAAGGATATTGCTGATGGATTATTTTCATCTGCGTATATTGACTATATGGAGGCTTAATTTAAATATATTAATACAAGGCACATCCTGCAATTCCACTGCAGGGATACAAGCCGAGTTGCCCCATCTCCGAGCGCTGCCGTCCCTGGAACTGTTTCAGGACAGCAAAGATCCAAATCTTGTGGTTCCTCTTTGCTTTGCCACTACTGGCTGTAAGGAAATTAGTTCTGCACTGAAGGATTTTAAATAATGTTTTCCACAAAAGAAAACCCAAAGCAGCATCTCTCTAGAGAGCCACAAAGCGCGTCGCTGCCTGACAGAACATTTACCAGACGGTATTTGTGAGGGTCAAAAGATAATTTGCTGTGAGGACACCAGTCGGTTGGTGCGTGGTGCTGGGAGTAGCTTAACTTCTGAAAGTTTGCCGTGTGAGAGCAGGAGTCCTGTTTTCAGCACGAGTCCCAGGCAGCCCACGGGCATAATTACTAGATGAAAATCTTTACGACAACTGAAGAGGAAGACCAAGAGTGAAATTCTGACCCTCTTGTGTTAAGTTTTGATAGTGGCTTCACAGGAGCCTCACATTTTTTACCTTAAGTTTTCACATAGCTTGTAACCCTCTTTGTGAGTTCTGAAATCTAATTCAATGCACATAATGCATTAAATAAATCTGCAATATGGCTTGACAGGACAGAGAGGAAAATGAATGTTTCATGTTTCTATCCTGGAAAAGGGGTTATCTTTCCATTTGGAGAATAATTGGGAGTTTTATTTTGCTTTTTCCAGTTCTGGAAAAAGGAGTTCTGACAGCTATCAGCAATGGTGACACATATCAGCTTATTATTGCTTCTACTGCAGTGAAGGATTGTAGCCACAATGATTATAGCACTTTAATAAGAAAGAGACCATTTTAGTATCAATTTAATTTAAGGCATAACAGCTGAACATGGCTGAACCAAGCCTTTGAGCGACTAACCCTCATTTGATGGCTCTAACTGTCTGTAAAAGTTTCTGAGCTGGCTCAGTGAGGAAGATGAAAGCCAGGACAGAAGCCTGGTGGTAATGGGGATGGTGTCTGCAACTCCTCTTTGTTATAAAATCCCTTCTGAAATCTTAAAATAGCAGCTGCCTTTCATTAAACCCACTGTGTGTGAAAGGCAGAAGGATCTTTTCAGGGCCTGTTCTCTGGGAAGGGGACAGCAGTGAATGTGCTCTGTCCCCTGCCCCACGAGGGAGAAGCCCTTCCATCCCCCAGGCCACAGAACTCCCTGCTTTTGTGTGAGCTGGGATGGATGATCACACACCGCCGACTCTCCTCTCGGCTTCCTCCTTCCATGCTTCATGAAGAGAATGAAGCTTGGTCTCGCTATTTCAAACTGGGTCTCGCCTTAACAAGAGACAATTAATTTCTGATTCTGCCGAACTCATTATTAACCTTCTGTCGGCTCAGATCAGATCAGGTTTCTCTTGCTGTATTTCTCAAAACAGAGGCTAAGAGTTCCTTTCTCGTCTGTGGTTTTCGAATTTCCAGGTGCCATTGAGGCACTAATAGCATTTGTGAGCTGTGCCTTCCAAGCCTGATTTCTCTGGGTTATATGTTTTTACTTTCAAAAAGAAAAATTAGAAACTGTAGTGTTCGCTGGTGGTACCAGACTGACAAACCCTTCCGGAGGGTACCTCCTGCTTTCACTCATGTCCATACACTCAACACCAAGATGGGCATTCTGGCATTGGTTTGTCAAAAGGCTTGTGCGTACCACGAGTGGAATGGGTGAAAAGTCTCTTTAATGATTTCTCAACTATTCCACAAAAACTGTCACCCAGGTCTTGACTGTGCGTATCATCAAGCTGGTTTTATCACAGCCCATCCAGCCCTTGAGCAGACTGGCACTGGAGCTGGAGCTCGGTACGTTTTATTCACATTGAGAAATGGTGGCAATTTTTGTCCCTGCTGTCAGAGGTCAAATCTGAATCAAGAGCACAGAAAAGCTCATAGTTTCGTATGACTCGGTGCCTCCATTCAGCCCAGGACACAGCCTCCAAGAGCAACCCTAGTTCAGCCTTGCATTTGATTAATATTTTCATTTGATGTCTGTGGGGGGTCTCAAAACAATTGCACGTCATACCCAAATCACTTACATATTTTGATGGAAAGTATACATGGGAGCTAAGATCAGATTGGATATAAACTAAAAGAGTCGTGCCTACCTTGTATGAACCCACTACACTTTTATGATAAAATTTATCATCCCAAGGTTTGGGTTTAGGTGAAGCTAGAAATCTTGAAGACAGTGATTTGTGGGAATCCTGATTGGGAGAGCTTAAATTTTTTCTGTCCTAAAAACTATCATCTTGTGAAATTTGTGTTCCTCACTTGACTGTTCCTGCTCATATCTACAGCTCTAATATGGGCAAGTTATGCTTTTTTGTTGAGACCATCAATATTACTTTTCTTTTCACTTCATCATGTGAGCCATTGCCTACTTTCTCATTTATTTTTTTCATATACTTTTCACTCTCCTGAATTTACTTGGATCAGTCAACATTTTGATAAATGCCATGTAAGCATTGGTGTGTCCACATTCATACGCTGTTATGTTCTAATTTGCTCAGCCCTTCCAAAGCCATGAAGGCACAGTGACTGGTGTATGAAAACCTTCATTGTCAGGGTTACTGGGAGCTTTTCACTCCACTAAAGCATTTTGTGACTCTGCACAGCTCCATTTTTTTTGAAAACCTGTGTTTGTGAAGCTCATTTCTAAAAGCCTTGCTTTTTATTTGTTGCATGCAACTGGTGTTTTTCTGCTTCCTCTTGTGTTTTCTTTCTGAAAATGAAATCAATTGCAATAGCTTCCTTGAATTAGTAAATCAGTTTTCAATAGATTCTGTATGCACATTTCCTGCTAAATGACATTTTGCAATAGGCAGAAGATATTTGGCCCGCATGGCCATGATCCATACTCTTGTACAGCATCTTGGAAATAGTAAAGTCTTTCACTAGCAAACATTTAAATAGCAAGTATCTCGTCTTTCTCCCTGAGCTTGCTTCTATTCAACTGTTATAGAGCTGTGAAAGACTGTAAACGTGGCAGTAGCTCACTTTTCCAGGTATTTTGGAAGGTTTCCTCTCTCATCAAGTTTCTGTACCAGGTACAGAACCTCCTCTTTTCTCTGGCAAGTGTGACAGTAATTGCCAGCACCCGGCTCTTTCCGCTGGGTATCCAGCACGGAAGCAGGACATGCTATCCCAGCTCATCTCAGCTGTTCCAGTTGTCAGCACCCACGGCAGACGGCTTCTCCCTGCAGCAATGGGTATTTCCATTCTCTGATAGCATCACAGTGGTTTGAAAAACAAATGAATTAGTGTGTAAAAACTCAGGATTTTCATTTTTCCCTAGAAAAAGTGATATTCACCATTCTTCAGCATATTTCTGAGCTGCCTGGAAAACTGCAGCTGATGCTGAGCTGTGGATCCTTTGGGATAACAGTCCAGGGCGGTGGTACCGTGGGGGTACCAGGGACCCCGTTTCTCAGCAGAGCTGGTCCTGCCCAGGGCCGCCTGTGAGCTCTCCTGACCCCCCTCAGTTAAAGGTATTTTAATTCCTCTTATGCAGGTGGGTCCTTCCCTGCTGATTAGAGTGTCACAGATACCTTCTAAATAATGCTAATTTGTGCTGCTTCGTGCTGCATCACTACCCTGCTGTTACTGACTGCACAAAATCCTGACATACGTGAGTTGATCTTTCCAAACTGGGGGAAGTGTAGTGTTTTGCTTGGAACACACACACCAAGTTCCTTTTTCACTTGGCTGCTGGCTGGGCTTCATCTTGATCAAACATAGAAAGAAACAAAGAAAAATAATCAAAGCATCGCTTCTGTTAATTCCTGGTGTCTGTTCTTCACAAGTTTGCCTTCCATTTTCCATCTTATGTACTTTACTACAAAGTATCTCCCAGGAAACTGAGATCCAGAAAGCTTTTTCAAAGTTTGAAAGAAAAGCTTACATCTCCAGACATCCTTCTAGCATAATAATGAATTTTGATCCATTGTTCCTGTTCTGTCACAATAAATTAGTTTTATTGAGCACTTTTGGAGAGCCAAGAAATGAATGCTAGATGTCCTGTATGTCCTGGACTATGATCACGCTCCCTCTTCACCGAGCAAATGGTCACTTCTTCTGGTGGTGCCCGACAGAGCCCCACCTGCCCCTGCTGCTGCAACCCTTGTTTTAAAGCCAGGAGTTCAGAAAGGCACGTGTGGCACCAAACCAGCCTGCTTCAGCCTCCACTGCCCGAGGACCAGAGAGGCCCAGCTTCAGGACAGAGCAGATGGGGGTCCCGCCTGGGGGATCCTTCCTGTTGGGAGGTTTTTTCTTTAGAGTGTTTCCTCTTAAAACAAAAACAAACACACAAAGTTCCAGCCGTGAGGTACCTGCGTCTTCTGTCAGCCACAGACTCCTCTTCCCTTTGCTGGGTCTCCCTATGTGAAAAGGGGTATGTGACCACCCATTAGAACACTGTTTTCTGGCTTTGGTCCATGGCCCTTCCTGAGCCATCCAGCCCTGGTGTCCCCAGCTCAGCCACATCCCTGTCACACCCTGAGTGCAGCTGGGAAATCCTCTCAGCCTGGGCTGTACCTCAGCATCTTGAGAAATTACACTCCTGTCTATGGGGGGCCAATCTTCTGGGGTTTGTATTTCTGTAAACAGAAGAGAGAGCAGGGAACCAGAGCAAGGGGTTTAGGTTTGGTTGCTGTGTTTCTGCACCTGCACAAGCACCACAGTCAGGAGAGGTGTTGGGAACCTCCGTTTGCAGGGAGCTCGGTGGCACCCCTGGACAGAAGCCAGAGGACGGGCACTGGCTCACGGTTTATTTATCCTCCCTTCCCTGCTACACACCGTCCGGTAACACGGGACTCAGAAACACTGCCCAGGGTTCAGAAGGGCAGCACAGAGATGTTTTCAGCTGTTTTTGAAAGGCAGATGCTTTAATGTGAAGACTGTTCTGCTCACATGTATATGCTTTTGCAGAAAAAAGTCAATATTACAAGAAAAGTAATTTGGACACTGATGAAATCAATAAGCACTATGGCTCACATCAGAAGTTTGTATAGAGTAATATCCCCTGGAATCAATGCCCGTTGCAGGATACAACCGTTTATAATTCCGCTCTGATGTTGCAATGATCCACTACAAGGTTGAGAATAAAGGATGTCAGAGGCTGTAAATAGAGCGAAGTGAATCAGATCACCGTTAGTTTAACTAGTACCTATCCTTACTTGAAAACTATTACCCTTATTTTTTGCAATTTACTGACCTCAAATTATGGTTTCCCAAGCCCTCATATCTTAGAGCTCATCTTCTTTTCTGAAAAACCTTCAATTGAGAGTGTCATGTTGAACAAGAAGTGATTCTGAAGACTGGAAAACAAACTTAGACTCAAAATACTCTGCTTCTACACAGCCAGGAATAAAAGCCCATCATTTTTCTCATACGGGGGTATTTTTCAAACACTGTCCTTAGCCTCTTGTTCGTCCCCCTCTGCGGATAATAAACCAGAAAGTCGTATTTCAGTCATCGCTCAGTGAGACAGTATGTGAGCCAACCAGCCCCGTCCCCTGCTGCTGGAGCCAACCCTCTCAGAGTCTGGTGTGTGCAATGGGGGCCGTAACTTTGGTTGGCAAGTGCAGAGATTTCAGCCAGAGCCCTGCTAGGTGTTCAAGGCTATAAGGAACAGATAATCTATCAATCTTTTCATAGTTTATCTTCACTTCAAAAGCTGCAGGTGTCCTAGAACTGCAACACCTATGGACCCACCTCCTCACCTTCTCTTGGGTTGTCACAGGACTTTTATCCTCTTAATGTAAAGTAGGTGCCTTCCAGACCTGCTGTGTTCTCTCTCTTTGGTCAAGCTTTGCACTTTTTGTCCTCGTGATGACAGTGTAGGTCACCAGCTCACCCTGGTTTTCAGCCACCATAATTCCAATTGGAAGTCACGTAGAGTTGTATGTTGTTGGTTAGGTACCTTCTGCAAAAGGCTCATACTTGCTACCCTGGCATGACAAGGAGAGTCTTTCTACAGCCAGCTCTGAGCACAAGTAGATAAATCGTATTTGTATACAGGGAGGGAACACTTCAGTTCTGACCACTATGTGCTGTCAAGTGTGTCTGATTGTAGTAAAATGACACGTGGTTTTGTGTGCTCAATATCATATGAAGACGAAGAGGAACAGGAAATGAATGCATTCAAAAGGCATTTATGGAGCCACAGAAGCAAAAGCCCACATACAGATAAATATGCATATAGGTGTTCACTCAGTGCTTGGGTAATTAATGAGTCCCCTTAGCAAGTCCCTCCGCAGCTTGGTGCACAGAGCTGCTTGTGTGCTGAGAGATCAAAGACAGGCTGCGGAAGGCTACAGTTAAAAACACCATAGAACAGTGACCTCCAAGATGATCCAGTCCAAACCCCTCCCCAAAGTTGGACTGACTTCAAAATGAAGTGCCTGTATGAAACCTAGTAATAGTACACAAAGCTGGCTTCAAACCTTATCTCTGGCAGAATATTTCATTTCATATGGCAAAGCCCCAGTAGATTAGACCGAGCCCCTTACAAAACACAGAAGAGGAGACACTTTGGACCAGATTCAATTTTGGTCATTTTGATTGACAGAGCTTCATCCTTTGCTTCTCTATCCCTCCGTAAGAAGCACCGCAGAAGAGGAAGGGCTGCTGCCAGCAGCTTTAATTTCAAGTTCCACAGCCCAGTCAAAAGCCATGAAATGGGGACTGGTGTTAGGAGGAAGTGAGATTTTCAAGATTAAGGTTTTCAAGACTGACTAAGCCGCATTTGCAGTGTCACAGCGCTCAGAAAAGCAGTGGTGTCTCCTAAATGAGCAGGGAACGTGTCTGTCTTCGAGAGATGTAACCAAGAATGTCAAAGAAACTGATTTGATTTAATGCTCAGTGCCATTCACTGGGGATTAAAAGGCTGAGAGGGGAAAAGGGATCACTCCTTTTTTCCTGCCCTTCTTGTACCTTTCTTGGTCCATTAAGGATTGGGCACATAAAAAGTAAAATAAGATTTTTTTTTTTAAGGGATGTCTAACAGATAAAGCTTATTATTGCCAAATATTTTAGTTCCAGAAGAGACTGACAAGCAAAACAAACATACAAATCTACCTTAATTTGTAGTGCTGTGTAAGATAACAGAGTTGGCAAAAAGAGAGCATTATCTACTCCAACACTTCCCATGCTTTGTAACTGTTTGTTCTTTTTCTCTCTACTTTTGGCAAAGCAAATATAATTTGAATTATCTCTCCAGAATTAACATGTGCATTTAAGCTAAAACAAGTGCTGCCAAAGGGTATAATTGATCCGTATCACAGAGACCCATGAGGGAAGAAAATTCAGAGATGAAGTGAGATGGTTCCAAACCGTGCGTTGCATCCCCCTCTAGTGACAGCCCGCACACAGACCCTGCAGGGCTGAGCAGGGACTCCCCGTCTGGAGTCATTGCTGCCAGACAAGTGATGGGTTGGGTTTGTTTTCAGTAAGGCATGAAGTTCATGCCATTATTCCCGGAAACAAACACTCCCCTCAGTAAAATGGAAACCAGAATTCCCGCTTTGGCCAATCATGTTTTTGCATTTTAGTGTTTCTTTTCTTAATTTTTCAGGAAATTAGGGCTTAGCAAATTGTGTGTCACTGGTGAGCAGCGCATGAAACTCTCTGGAATAACGGCACAGGACAGGGCTGAGCAGGGACTCCCCGTCTGGAGTCTTTTCTGCCAGAGAAGTCATGGGTTGGGTTTGTTTTCAGTAAGGCATGAAGTTCATGCCATTATTCCCGGAAACAAACACTCCCCTCAGTAAAATGGAAACCAGAATTCCCGCTTTGGCCAATCATGTTTTTGCATTTTAGTGTTTCTTTTCTTAATTTTTCAGGAAATTAGGGCTTAGCAAATTGTGTGTCACTGGTGAGCAGCGCATGAAACTCTCTGGAATAACGGCACAGGACCCACGGGTGGGCAGAGCTGGCTCAGACCCGGCCAGACTCTGGATGTCTTTGCTCACACCAGAGCATCTCTTGCTGCAGGTCCGTGCCCCGCTCTGTCCCTGTGCATTGACCATCAGGAAGCCCCTGCAGACACACGGGAGCAGGCAGGGAGCGGGCTGGGCTCTGGCAGCCTCTTCAATGCACTGTGAGGGATGGGTTGGTGCTGCCTCCCCGTCCCACCAGCCTGTCTCCAGCAGTGAACCCACGGGTGGGCAGAGCTGGCTCAGACCCATCCAGACTCCCTGGATGTCTTTGCTCACACCAGAGCATCTCTTGCTGCAGGTCCGTGCCCCGCTCTGTCCCTGTGCATTGACCATCAGGAAGCCCCTGCAGACACACGGGAGCAGGCAGGGAGCGGGCTGGGCTCTGGCAGCCTCTTCAATGCACTGTGAGGGATGGGTTGGTGCTGCCTCCCCGTCCCACCAGCCTGTCTCCAGCAGTGAGGTGCAGTGATTGCAGGTGCCCAAATGGACGGAACCGAACCCCCCCTGTCTCCTTGCCCTCCTGAGACTCCTCCTTCGTTCAGGTGGTCACCCAGACTCAGGACCCATCCTTCTCACCTGGCCTCTGCCTCCAGAGAGATCAGGTACCCGAGAGAGCTGGCAGGAGGCTGGGTTGGTCAGAAGACAAGCAGAAAGTGGCAGGATGATGACATCACTTTTCTGTGTCCTTTCCTGCCTTGAGGTGCAGTGATTGCAGGTGCCCAAATGGACGGAACCGAACCCCCCCTGTCTCCTTGCCCTCCTGAGACTCCTCCTTCGTTCAGGTGGTCACCCAGACTCAGGACCCATCCTTCTCACCTGGCCTCTGCCTCCAGAGAGATCAGGTACCCGAGAGAGCTGGCAGGAGGCTGGGTTGGTCAGAAGACAAGCAGAAAGTGGCAGGATGATGACATCACTTTTCTGTGTCCTTTCCTGCCTTTTTGCCCAGCTTACATCAAATGCCAGGGCTGTGGCCAGGAGTGGTTCTCCAGTGTTTCTGGGGGGCTAGAAGCCAGGTTTTGCCTGATGCACCCCCCGTGTGTGGGAACACATCCCCCCAGCAGCTCTGGCTGTGTGACCGAGGAGAGAGCACAGCCACTCACTGGTGGCAGAAGGTTGTCCCAGTCCTCAGCCTGGGCCATGGCTCAGCCGTGCTGTTGGGCTGCCCGCGGTCGTGCAGAAGGTTGTCCCAGTCCTCAGCCTGGGCAATGGCTCAGCCATGCTGTCGGCTCACAGAGACAAGGAGAGGGCAGAGGCTGCCAGGGGATGGGTGGGCGGCTGCAGGGGCAGAGAGGGTAGCCCCATGTGCTCCTGCCTCTCCCAGCACCACGGCTTGCTCCCCACAGCCTCGGAGACAGGGTGCAGGGAACAGGTACCAAAGGCTGAGGATCCATGAGTTCAGAGGAACCCATGCTTGAGCCCAGTGTGTGTTGGGTCATGGTGACTTCATAGGAATGTCTCACCTGGAGGGGAAGAAGATGCCCTCAGAAGAAGGTGCCCTCAGAAATCCAGAGTACCTTTCTGTAGGTAATGGCCACCCAACTGCCAAGTGATGCTGGAGAAGTGAGGTTCACAAGTTTCAATCAAGGTGCAATAATTGCGGTGACTTTAGAGGAGACCTTGTTTTAAGCTCTATATATTGCTCTGAGGAAGAAATTCTTCCCTCCTCCTCAAAAACATAAGTTGTGTACCCGTTGTAAATGCCAGCCACCTTGGAGCCCATCTCGCAGGTCCACTTCCCCGCTGCAGGGGCTGGAAGAGTGCCACAGCTCCCACGCTGACATTCCCCAACTGCCGAGCTGTGTGCCCACAGACACCATTGATCCTGGGATCGCTTCCAATTCCCCTGATCTATTAATTGAACTGAGCTCTCCCTGGAAATGCCAAATACATAGTGATGGCGCTTTCCCACCCCAAGTTCCTACTCAGCGGGAATGTCTTCTTATTTCCATTCTGCTTAAGCAGTAAAGTTTACAGAGACTCACCCTCAATATTTTAATTTCTATCAGCACATATTGTTTCAAACATTGATTTCCAAGTCAAGAGAAAGCATTTCTACATGCCGAGCCCATGTGAGAAGTTCCCGAGCTCGCTGCAGGTGAGCTGGTACCACTGTACCAAACTGTACCAAACACCCCCTGCGTGAGGTACTGCTCTCACCTGGATCATCCACTCCTTCCTCTGTTCAGTCCAAGTCCGAGAAGAAAGTGCCCCCAAATGAGAATTCATTGTTTTCCAAGGGTAATGCTCTTTTTTTCTCTTATTTGAAGCTATCAAGGTGAAAATGTGTAATAAATTCCCACTTGGTTCCTATCTAATCTGAATATCTTCCCTTTCACAGTTTCAGTGTTAGAAATACCATGGTTTGGTGTGGTTTGCTATGGTTGAGTGTGGTTTGCAGCTCTCCTGCCCACCTGCTCACAAGATGGCACTTTTATAAAATGGATAAGAAATATTTTTAGTCTTATGTAGAAATCTTTTTGTAGTTGTTTTGTTCATACTTGGAAGTTTATTTTTTAAAATGCTCTAATTTATAGAACAGATGCATAGACAGATTTCCTCCCAGACGTTTTCTGTATCATTCACTGTCTTTGAACAAATAATATGTAAATAAAGCGGAATTTTCTTCACATTACCTTCATTAAGTGGGTTTAAACCACCACACAAATCTCATAATTCACCTCTCTGGTTCTAGTAGTTTTAGGACAAATCCAGTAGATTTAACTTTAAGCCTCCAAATATCTCTGCTGACAGCATAAGGTGAAGTTCTGGTTATCCAGTCCTGTAAATTCCCTGAGACCTGCAGTTGCTATGGTTTCAGAGATTCCACAGAAATCAAAACACTTTGATAGGTGTCAGTACAAGTAATTACCTTTGATAAACGATTTCTCTGATCCGTAGGTGTCCTGTCAGAGGTTGCCCCGTACAGGTGCTGACCAAACAGGATTTTTCCCGAGTTTATTCCTTTCTTCCCAACTCCAGAAGCTGTCTGGGGCAAAGATGAAGGGTTTATACTGAAATAAAAATCTAATGTGTACGTCCAACGTGAATATCATGTTTTCCTGGGCATTCTCACTGTCTGCAGCTGGGTGGGAAGGTGTCCCTGTGCCTCCCCCCTGCAGCACGCCTGAGGCCGGGGGTTCCCACTCTGCAGCCCCCGGGGTGGGCAGGGGCTCTGCTCCCCACAGGGCGCTGCCACCCCCCACCCCGTGTCCTGCTGCCATTGGGGGCTGCAGCCACCCGTCTCCGGGGAGGATGATCCCATCGGAAGGGGCTGGGGAGGGAGATGCCACCAGGAGCTTCCACCGCCGCAGCCAAAACGCACGGCAGATTTTGCAAGCGTGATATTTAAGGATAAATGCAAAATGTGGTTCTTTTGCTGTCCAATAATGAACAATACTTGAGGCTTGTCATTAGGCCCATCAAATAATGACAAGGAATATGCATTTCAGGGACAATAAGGTGAAACGGTAGAAACTCCCCAAGTGCTGGTGCCTTGTGAAGCAGCTGGAAGTGCAGTGCTTTCCCTGGGGCTCAGTTCAGGCCACCCGTCTCCGGGGAGGATGATCCCATCAGAGGGGCTGGGGAAGGAGATGCCACCAGGAGCTTCCACTGCCGCAGCCAAAACGCACGGCAGATTTTGCAAGCGTGATATTTAAGGATAAATGCAAAATGTGGTTCTTTTGCTGTCCAATAATGAACAATACTTGAGGCTTGTCATTAGGCCCATCAAATAATGACAAGGAATATGCATTTCAGGGACAATAAGGTGAAACGGTAGAAACTCCCCAAGTGCTGGTGCCTTGTGAAGCAGCTGGAAGTGCAGTGCATTCCCTGGGGCTCAGTTCAGAGCGAGCGCAGAGCCCGTCAGCCGGACCCGCTGGCTCTGGGAGGCATTAGCAGAAGTGATGCTGCAGAATGGAGGAGGGAGGGAAGGCAGGGATGAAATCCCACCTCCGGCCACTGACTGACCTCCACCAGGGCCAGCTGGACGCAGCTCCCACCCTGGATACTGAGACAAGCTACAGGGTGAATGATGTGCCTTCTTTCCAGAAACAAAGGCAGATGTTTTAAGAAAATTGAGCACCTTTGTCTCATGAAAGTAACATTTACATTATTAAGTGTGGTTATTAAATTGAATAGGACTTACCGTTACATCCTCATTTTTTTCCACCAGTGTGATGGATTTCTTGTGGCTTCTGGTGATCCATATAGATCTGCCCCTTCCCTTCTAGACATCGGCATAAATCAGGAATTACCCCTATGAATTTACACTTACGCACACCTTAAAAGAGAAAAGCATCAGTCCATGGAATTTGATGTGAAGGCCATCACTGTGTTTGTATTCAAATACCATCTTTTTCGCTTCATCATGGTGATTGAGTGCACATATTGAATAAAGCTGTTATACTTCATCTGTAACTAATTACAGGAATTGTTTTGCTCTAGTATTGACTAGAAACTGACATTTTCATTTGTGGAGCAGTTGAGTTTGCCTACTCAGAGTTAATCTGTGCTTTATGACAATAAATATGAGCTGTAGCTAAAAGTGGGTTAGCTATAGACATTTATCTACTTAAGCAGATGATTTGAACTCCTCCACATTTTAGCTATGAACAAAAAACTGTAAAATTTTCTCCATATTTAAGACACTGTTAACCAATCACGTATAATTATTTTCTTCCCCAGTCACAATATTCTCCTGTATGAGGATGGCCATGCAGTTGTTGCTGATTTTGGAGGTAAGGAGTGTTTACCAAACATTTATAAATTAATCTCAAATTCTCTAAAACTGAACTCGTGCTGACTGAGGAAGTGCTGAGGAGGTTGCTCCTTATTTTATTGTGATGAGAGGACACAAAGGGCTTTAGGGATGAGAATGCCCCTGGATGTGTCTCACCTGAGTTGGGAGTTGCAGAGCAGCCCACTGCTCGTCTGAGAAGGAAGCCCATTCTCCTGGAAAACACATGCTTGCTGGAAAACAGCTGTCACAATTCTCCTGGACTCTCAAACCCCCAGAATTATTTAAAAAAAAACAAAACAAAACTTTATACAAAAGTCTTGGTAATAAGGTGGGTATCTGTATTGGCTTGACAGTAATTTATTTTTTTGTGTTCTGTGTGTTTCAGAATCTAGATTTTTACAGTCCCTGGATGAAGACAATATGACAAAACAACCTGGGGTATGTCTCCGGTTTTGTTCCACATAATTAATACAAAACATACAGGCAGACGCCATTGAGGAGAAAATGACACTAGAAATATTTTTTTTTTTTAAAGATGAT
Organism: Calidris pugnax; assembly: GCF_001431845.1. Taxonomy (NCBI): domain Eukaryota; kingdom Metazoa; phylum Chordata; class Aves; order Charadriiformes; family Scolopacidae; genus Calidris; species Calidris pugnax. The sequence continues at coordinate 323,239 of NW_015090768.1, read as the reverse complement.
CCAGTACAGTATTTTATCTCTCTTTATGTTTGTTTGTGGTTTGTTTTTTTTTTCCTTTAAGCCTCTTTAATAGCAGAGATCAGTGAACATGTATCTGGAACAGAAGATGAGGCCTTATGAAGTGGTCTTTGGAGCTGTATTGCCCACAAAGTCCTTAGTATAGTGTGATTTTTTTTCAATCCACCCTTCCCCACTCACAAGCCCATCTTGCTGGCAGGTGGTTCCTGTTTCTAATTAGTCACCTGGCACTGCTTTACTTTCAGAGTTCTTCTCTCCTTTACAAGGCTGCTGCTCACAGAACCAGCCTTACAAGACAGTGTTGTTTCTCCTTCAGTTTTAGTCAGATGCACCCTGTGTGTCACTCCCTGGCTGTGGAAGTTTGCACCCTCAGAATGAGTGGCTGTGGAACGGGTGGGTGCAGCTGAAACCAGGGCCTGGCAATCACCTTTTAAACCAATTGCAATATGCACTGCCTGGGAGAGGAGAGAGCCCTGGGTCCTGCAGGGGACTGGTGACATCTCACTGGGAAGGGCTGTCTTGCAGAGAACATAGATTAAGTTAGTGAGGGGCAGTGAATCTGAAGCTGTAGTTAACTGGTGTTACTGGGCAGGCTCAGACCTCGTGGTGCGGGCTCCAGACACAGAGCTGGGTGTTCTGATCTTCTTCCAGCACTGCTCCCATGGCTGAATCCCAGTCGGTCTGGCCACAGGGGCTGAGACACCTGCTCTTCTGGCCTGATACCTGCCAGGGGCCAGGATGGGCTGTATGGATTTTGCCAGGGAGGGGGAAATTTTTCCTGGCAAATTTACCAGCTACTTCATGGGGCAATGGAGGCAAGGAACCAAGAAAAGCAAGGAAAACAAGGTGCTTATGTGAGGAAGTAAACACTGTATTAAGGTATTGGTGTCTCCTGATGCACAGAACCTGCGCTGGATGGCCCCCGAGGTGTTCACCCAGTGCACCAGGTACACCATAAAAGCCGACGTTTTCAGCTACGCGCTGTGCCTCTGGGAGCTCTTAACGGGCGAAATTCCATTTGCTCACCTGAAGCCAGGTAAGATGCTCCATGAATTGGTATTTCAATTCCTCTGAACTAGAGAAGTAGCTACACTGTGTACTATTAACCAATATTTTACTGCAGTTTGCTGTTGAGTGCTAAGATTATGCATCCAGTGAAAAGCACAGGATTATCCCACTATAACTGCATATATTACTCACCACAGATCTACGTAACTCAACATTCCTTATGCAGTTCTAGGAATATGAACAAGTCACTCGAATTGTAGGTCTGTAGCCTCTCACACGGTGTTGGGATTGTGAAGCTGAGGCATCTCCTTCAGCCTATTCTCATGCAGGGTAAGAGAGCACCTGTGGACCCTTGTGGGGTAACACAGCAAATCAGCATTCCCGGGGCAGAAGCCAAATATCTGACTCAATTCCACTTCAGGTTCCAGAGATAAAACACCTTTAGGTGTGAACCTGAGATTCAGTTCTGAATCAATTTGGTGGTTTTGTTCTTTTTGCGCTGATCCTTGTTTCCTGGCCATTTAGCTGAAGATCAAACACTGCTTCTCTGGGTGCAGTTCTAGTGCACCAGCATTTGCATTAGCAAAGCCTTCTGCCAGGCTACCATTTCTAACAGTAATCTCCATTAATTCTGAATTAACCATTTTACGCAGTTCAAATTATGGTCTAGATAGGACTAGAAGACTCGGGAGGTGTTAAAGCTCACTGGGAGCATCACAAATTAAATAAAAGGCATAAATAAAGATACAGGAATGTTGTTTCTCTCCCCACTTCTCCTTTTTTTTTGTTTTCCCAAAGCTATTACATCAGCTGAATGATAAGGTCCTTTTCTCCTGATGTCCACAGACTGGTTGGCTTTTTTTTCTTCTGTAGCTTCAACGAGAAGCGTTTTCTGCCCCTTCTTTCTTTGCTGAGACACACTGCCTCGGGAAGGGCTTCTTCTTTGTCCTCCACCTCAGTGACGAGCCCTTCCTTAGCTCCAGATCACCAACAGTTTGGTTGAATCCTATTATAAAACACATTTCCCAAAGACCATGTTGGTGCCCACAGAGGTGAGGGTGGTTTTCCAAAATGCTCAGTTTTGATCCGGGTCTGTTCCCCCTCAGGTGAGCCCACCAGCACCTGATTTGGGACCTCTCTGTGGCCCAAGTGAGTGTAATTTCCCCCTTCCACAGATCAGGAAACTGGCACTTGGTACGAGGTCACAAAGCAGGTGATTTGTCAGATACAACCATCCTGGTTTACAGCTAGTTCCTGGTCTCTGCAGTTCCTCAGACTGTTCTGCTTGTGAAAGATATATTTGTGCACAAAAAATGCATTTGTTTTGACTCGGAAAAACTTTACTCAAAAGGAATGAGAGGGATTAACCGTGTATTTGGATTCATTGAACATTCAAACCCAATTAGGAAACCACTCTGGCAGTTTTGTCTCAGTCACTAGTGGGTTTCACTTATAAAAAGGTCTAGTGTTTCTTTAGTAAAAAAAAGTCGGGAGGTGTTAAAGCTCACTGGGAGCATCACAAATTAAATAAAAGGCATAAATAAAGATACAGGAATGTTGTTTCTCTCCCCACTTCTCCTTTTTTTTTGTTTTCCCAAAGCTATTACATCAGCTGAATGATAAGGTCCTTTTCTCCTGATGTCCACAGACTGGTTGGCTTTTTTTCTTCTGTAGCTTCAATGAGAAGCGTTTTCTGCCCCTTCTTTCTTTGCTGAGACACACTGCCTCGGGAAGGGCTCCTTCCTTGTCCTCCAACTTAGTGACGAGCCCTTCCTTAGCTCCAGATCACCAACAGTTTGGTTGAATCCTATTATAAAACACATTTCCCAAAGACCATGTTGGTGCCCACAGAGGTGGGGGTGGTTTTCCAAAATTCTCAGGTTTTTTCTGGGTCTGTTCCCCCTCAGGTGAGCCCACCAGCACCTGATTTGGGACCTCTCTGTGGCCCAAGTGAGTGTAATTTCCCCCTTCCACAGATCAGGAAACTGGCACTTGGTACGAGGTCACAAAGCAGGTGATTTGTCAGATACAACCATCCTGGTTTACAGCTAGTTCCTGGTCTCTGCAGTTCCTCAGACTGTTCTGCTTGTGAAAGACATATTTGTGCACAAAAAAAGACACTGAATGTGCACTTCTGACTCATATTTATATTCTGTGAAAAGCATCTTTGAGGGTGTTGTGTGTTTTATAACCTATGTAAAAGTTCCACGTCTAAGATATCTGCTAAAACAATGACTATTCAGTGAAATGCAAATCCCATATTCTTCTCAAAGTACGTATTTCAAGGTGAGGGATTTTCTTTATGAAAACTGTGTATATTATCTGCAGAACTCTAATTATGAATGGCTGATGTTTTTTCCGGTTTATGGCTATCTTTGTGCATGCTTAGAGGTCCAGGAAGAAATTCTGGTGAAGTTCATTCAAATAATTTTGTGTTGAAAAGAAAATATTACTATAAAATGTGATTATAATGAAAACCAGGTGTCATTCATTGAAATAAAAGTAGTCACCCCATTAAAAGCAATTTGCCATTCTCTGCTGTATCCAGTGCAGTATCACACGCAGATGGCACAAGGGTGTGCTCTGCACTCAGTGAGGCACCCAGTCACCAGATTTCTATTTGATGAATAGAACTAAACATTTTTATAGGTATTGAATCAAAGTCACTACTTAATTTATCAAATAGAGCACCTATTAAACCAGGTGTGTTCTCCAATTAATTGACTTCATCATTAAGTCAAACAACCTTCAATTAACATTCTGCAGTTGCTACGGTTGTTCCCTGATCCATAAACAAGAAGAAATAACATTTTTGCAGGTAGGTTGTCATTGATTCCTCTAGTGGTTTACAGTTGCTCTGACCCAGAAGAGAGGCAGGATCTGACCAACCAGTCAATGCAGAAAATACGGGGAGGTTCAAGGATGTCACATCACAGAGCTGGGAAGCTTCGCCAAGTTCAGGGTTTTGGGGACCACCCAAACTCTTTTTCATTTCGCTCATTGGATTGAGAATGGATTCTTCTCCTTCAGCCATTCTAAAATACTTCTTAACAGATACAGTTTTTTAGCTGAAGAAAAAGCCTACTGACAGTGACACAAACAAACTTTGTGAAGTGTTGCAGAACTACAGAACAGAACCATAGAGAGGCACACACCTTTCCCTTTCTGTTTCTAAGCCCGACCCCATTACACTGGTGGAACAAACCCTATTAACTTTGGTAAGATGAGATTTTTGCCAATAGCTAATATATCACTTGCATTACCTTTGGCAGAAAAAAATGGAGCACTTCCCAATTCCATCTTAATCTGATTTGCATTTGCCCTCTTTTCATAGTGTCTCTAGGTGACAGATGAACCCGGCAGTGTCTGAGTCAGGGCTGCAAAGCCTGGCTGGACTGGGGTCACAACTGGGCAAACTGTGTCTGTCCCCCTGTCTCCATACAGTCACAGTGTCACGGGATTTATCTGATACCAACGTTCTGAAACATCCTTACGCAGACAAAAGCTGCAGTGAGGACAGACAGTGGCTGAAGTTAATATATTCTTATGATGAATACTGTGATGAGAATGTGATATGGTTAAGAAAACTAGACCACTCTTATTACGATCTCCTGGTTGCAATCTTACAGTTCCCTGTGTATCCCACATGCTCTGATCACAGCATTTTAAAGTGTCAGGCAAAAAAAGGTTTTTACTCAGCTTTCGGTAGGAGTTCAAAATGCATTTGTTTTGACTTGGAAAAACTTTACTCAAAAGGAATGAGAGGGATTAACCGTGTATTTGGATTCATTGAACATTCAAACCCAATTAGGAAACCACTCTGGCAGTTTTGTCTCAGTCACTAGTGGGTTTCACTTATAAAAAGGCTTTTTTTACTAAGGAAACACTAGACCTAATTTTTGTCTTAGACTGTAACAGAACTGGCCGTGGGTTATTGTAAGAGAATGTTACCAATTTATCTGCAACTGGAGTAACCTGTCACCCTGGCTTAATAATGAGGATAATACTTTTTTTTTTTTTAAAGTGAGTTGAAGGTTAACTCATTTTTTCCCCCAAATGACTTCTTTTGTTGTTTGTTTTTTAGGGTTTAAGCTAAATTAGGTTGTCTTCACTCATGCTGTGCCTTAGCAGCAGTGTATTTCCACTCAGCCTTAGCTGCCTTTACACCCAGCATGGGGGGGGAACCCCCTTCTAAGCACAGGTCTGGCGGTTGTACCTTTCTGTGCCCGGTGGGTGTATCTCGGTGTGTCTAACGGTGCTGTGGGCTGTTCTCTGGCAGCGGCGGCGGCGGCAGACATGGCCTACCACCACGTGCGACCGCCCATCGGCTACTCCATCCCCAAGCCCATCTCTGCCCTGCTGATGAGGGGCTGGAACGCCTGTCCCGAGGTGAGTGTCCCCCCTGTGCCCCCAGAACGGGCTCTCTGCTCTGGCCAAGCACCGCTCTGGGTCACTCCACCCCCCGAAACCCCCGAGGCATGTGCCGTCGTGGAAAGCCCTGGGACAGACAGGGGTGTATGGCAAGAAACACAGAGGAAGTGGTGAGTTGAGGAGGAAAGTAAATTAGCATTTCTCCATCTGATGAAACTTTAAGTGATTATGACGCTTTGATTATGACTTGAGTTATTATTGAGCGAGTAGAAAAATATTTCCTGCTCTCAGGCTTTTGTAGGTGTATTCTACAAATTCTTGGTTTTTTTCCATGAGAAAAAAAACAAACAGCCACACCATCACAAAGAGGAGCTAAGTTACCCTGGAAGTGTATAAACTTCTGACCACTTTTGTACCACGCCCTGAGGCTGTTCCTTGCCACGCTAGTAGGACACAAGCGCAGGAGGTGTGTAGAAGACCCCCTGGTGCTCTGCTGTTTCTGGCACGTGGCTGCTGTCCTGCTCTGGGAACAGCCAGGGGTAGGTCTGAGTGTGTACCTGTCTGAGCGTGTCGTGGCTTGAGCAGGTACCTGTGCTTTAGGAGGGAAAGAAGACCAGAAAACCCAGTGAGTGATGGGAATTTAAGACAGTTTAATAGATATGAGTATAAAAAAAGTTTTGTACTTTCCGTCAAGTGAATAGTAATACGCCAAGCACAGAATTGTCTTAAGTACTGCAACTTGTACGTTACAGAGAGCAGACATGGTTTTGAGAGCTGTAAATGTAAACCTTTACACTAAATTAAATTCATGCTGTGTGTTCCAGGTCATAAACATCACTCGGTCAGAGAACTTTTCCTGGGTTGTCTCCCTCTCGTTCCCATTCTATGTTGTTCTGTTTGGCTCTGACACCCCCAGATGTGGTTCCTGTCTGATTCTCCCCATTACCAAAACCACTACTCCATTAATCCAGTAACATTACTTTAACTGAATTACCTTTAATTTTTTCCAATACTTTAACCAAAAACTATTTTATGGTTTTGGACTTGTTGAAATATCCCACCACAATGACACTAATAGCTTTCAGGAAAGCTGGGCCAGTTTGTCTGTAGTTTTGAAGAAAGAAAAAGAGCACTCTCATGACGGGCTTTTCCCACCATGAGGCACTTCCCTTTGCCTCCGAAGGTGAAGCATCAGCATGTTCCACAGATGGTGTGTACCTATCACTTCTGTACTGGAGCTTTCAGCTTCATTTATTCTGCAAAGAATTAAAGGCACCTCATTTTCTGCCTCAAAACTACCATCTCCCAGTTCTGGTAACAAAGCCTCTTCGCGTTCTTCCAGCGGCATTTCAGCTTCCTTGGGTGCGTTCTTGTCCTGATAAGGCTGATTGTTTCTAAAGTCTGGCAGATCCTGCGTGTCCTGTGTGTGCACAGCACTGCTGATACGAGAGCTGCTGTCACTGCCAGGGGATACATTTCCAGTTTCTGTAGGGCTGAGGATACTGGCTGTACCAGGGGTAACTTGGCACCTTTTTTACAGTGTTGGTATGTTTTGCTCTTCTCATTGTCCTGTGTGCACAGCACTGCTGATACGAGAGCTGCCGTCACTGCCAGGGGATACGTTTCCAGTTTCTGTAGTGCTGAAGATACTGGCTGTACCAGGGGTAACTTGGCACCTTTTTTACAGTGTTGGTATGTTTTGCTCTTCACATTGTCCAAAATTTGTCACGTATTTCCTGGTTTGGTACCAGAGACTATTTGTGTGTCTGAAAAATAACATTTTCAACTTCAATTAATTTTCCTGAAGTGGCATTGTAGTTCCTCTTGCTCTAGTTTTGCTCCATCTTCTCCAGTGTTAGCAGTCCTCTTCAGCCTGTCTGCAATACCAGTTTCTTTCTTTTACTTCCAGTTAACAGCCGGTTAAACAGAACACTCGAGTGTAAACTTGGGGACTCTGACAGGGAAGAGTGTTCATTTGTGCTAAAACTTCAATTAATTTTCCTGAAGTGGCATTGTAGTTCCTCTTGCTCTAGTTTTGCTCCATCTTCTCCAGTGTTAGCAGTCCTCTTCAGCCTGTCTGCAATACCAGTTTCTTTCTTTTACTTCCAGTTAACAGCCGGTTAAACAGAACACTCGAGTGTGAACTTGGGGACTCTGACAGGGAAGTGTGTTCATTTGTGCTGAAATTGTACCATTCTTTGCAGACACCTGGGCCGCAGAAGCTGAATCACAGGAATTAGAACAGGTCTCCTTGTGGATGTTTTCATGTGCTTCCCAAATCCTTGACGTTTCTACTGCAGTCAGGTTTTTGCTCTGGACTTTGCATTCCTGGCTTTGTATGAAGTATTGTGCTGCATTTTCAGAAACTAGTCCTCACTCTCTACCCAATTCAGTGCGAGCATTTATTCTCCTGAGTTTGTTATCACTCCTGTCTCATTAGTGAGACCTGAGGAAGATTTGGTGTTCTCTCCCTTGTTAAATGTCTCTGCACGTGTCACCCACCACACAGCCTGCATTTCCCTCTGCAGGAAACAAACCCTGCGACTCAGGATGGAAAGGACAGAGAGTTCTTACAGTCCTGGGGGGTGGGGACCGAGGGGTTTCTGCTCCTTAGGGCTCCAGCCTTGGGACTCTTCTTCCTTCTTGTGTGGGAAATATTGTGGGAAGGATGATAAACACCCACTGCTGGGACACTACAGACTCCGGACAATTTTTTAGCATCTAATGCTATTTATTGTCTTAAAAAAAAGCTGAGAAAACAATCCTTGGGCTCCAACATGGGCTGTCGTGTTTTGCCTTGCTTCCCAGCAGCCTTTGGCCAGGCACGGACCATGCCTGATGGTGGTGACCCTGAGAGCTCAGGTGGGGTCTCGTCCTGGGACGCTGGCCGCAGGTGGGATCTGCGGGATGGAAGGGGGAGCGCTGGAGGAGGGGGTTTGGCAGCTGCACAGAGATGAGGGCCAGAGCACAGGAACAAGTGTTCCCACACCTCAGCAGGAGAGGGACGTGCAGGTGACACGCGTGACGTGTTACCTGGGATCTGAGCAGAGAAAGCCCTGCAGCCACCCCAAGAAGCTACCAGATGTGACAGTGACAGCTCTGAGCAGGGAAACCACCAGCCCATTTTCTTCAGCCCGCGGGGGCTTCCCTTTCCCTGGAATTGCCCCTTGTGTCTACGCACCACTCACCTGGGGTGGCTCCTTCTCATCAGCTGCATCACTGCTAATCCTAAAATGGGCCTCCCCTATTCCAGGCATCTAAACTCTTTATGGGTCTTCCTATTATTTCAGTTTTCCCCCCATATGATGTGGAGTTTAATCTTCAGAGGCTTAAAATAGTGAATGCAAATGAATATCATGTGGAGTTTAATCTTCAGAGGCTTAAAATGAATATTTTTTTCCCCACTGAGACCTTGGGAATTTTCATGTGGGACTCTGATTAATGCTGATAATGACACCCCTCAGATATGTGTTACAATTAATGAACCCCGCTTCAGAACTGTACTGTCAATTTCAAACATGTGTGTGGCCTCTGCTGTAATTACTGCCTTTTGGAGCCCAGCACTGTCTGCAGGATGGGAGGCTGAGTTAACGAGCAGTTATTGCAGCAAGTTGCTGCTACAGCCCCTTTCTCACACCCTGCAATTGTGACGGTTGTTTCATGATTGGAGAAGTCCTTCTCATTATCCCAACTAATGCAACAGCAGCAGCGTTAAAGAAAATAAAATATACAAGTGTTCCCTTCTGAGATCATAAAATGGTGGTTAAAGAAAGATTGTTTTACGTTGGCTTTTGCAGTCTGCTGTTATTTCTGCACTAAAGGGAGCATGAACTAACTAAAGCATGGTTGTGAAAACCCCGCTATCCTGCAGCCTTCAGGGCCACCGTAGGATTTAATGGTGCCTGGGACCATCCATGGCAGAGGGACAGCAGTGACCCTCCCCAGACCAGCCTTTGTCTCATACTTCTGTCTTTATACTGAGTGCCAAGTGTTCCAAAGTAGGGGTGAGAACCAGCACTTTCCGTGTCCCAGCTGTGTCTCCCGACCAGACAGGTTATGCACGGACCTGTGATTTGCACATGAAGATGTGGATGTTGGGGGGTGGGGGCTCCTGTGCTGGCTGAGGTGGGTCGGGGCCCTCTTACTGACAGCGTTGCTGCTCTTGACACTTGTAGGGCATAAGAATGTTGGGTTTGTTTGTAACTCCTGGGCTTTTGGTGCTCCTTGGTGATGGAAAATAGAAAGCAGGCAGATGAATGTCATCTCTGTGAAGCGTTCCTCACAGAGGACCATGGAGATGGGCCGGTCCTTCCTGTGCTCTGTGTGTCAGCCAGACACGGGACCCCCATCTGCTCTATAAAGCCACCTTTGCTTACCCTGCTGCAGCAACTGCACCGGTGTTCTTGGACGTGGCTCTGATTTGTTTGAGAAGTCAAGAAATACACTCTAGAGACTGGAAATTCACTTTGCTTAGAAAATGTTCCACAATGTGGGTTGTCTACTTTAGGAAACACGTTGCAGGGGGAGGCTCTGGGTTTGGAAACTTTGGTTGCTTGGTTTTCTGGTGCTATTCTGGCATTGGAAGTTTTCATTGAACAAAGTGGAAATTTCACTTGGTTTTCTGGTGCTATTCTGGCATTGGAGGTTTTTCATTGAACAAAGTGGAAATTTCATTTCTGATGACTGGGAGCGGATTTTTGGAACCTGTGTAATTTTCTGGTGTTATAGGAGCCTTGTTTCATTGAATTTCCCACTGGAAACAGAGTCCTGGATTTGTGCCCTGGAGTCCTTTTTCTAGTCAGCCTGGCTTAGAAAAGCGGGTCATTGTTTGCCTAAACTGTCCTTGTCCTGGATACCTGGGATTTTCTTGCCTGTTTTGGGGAACTAGCACACAATTAAGTGCTCCACTAAGACAGTGGGACTTGGGGCAACTGATTGACTGTGGGGAGCTTTGCCCCCCTCCCACTGTATTCCTTGTGGTCGTGTACACAGTACATCGATGTGGGACTTGGCGGATAAAATGTATTTGCAGTGCAGGGAGTAGCTAGTTCATTTCATTGTTAATTTATTGTTATTAGTGTTTCCCGGATTCTTGAATGTTCTCTTGCCTTTGCACTTTGTAAGCTAATGTTAGGGCATGATGGGGTAGGTGGAAGGGGAGGGTTTGGTTTATTTTCCATGTAGCTGTAAAGTAGCTGCTAATAATTATCAGCATGCAACTCACATTCTGTTCAAATTTATTAGTAAGATGTCATAGTAAATTGTTGACTTAGGCAGGCACTATGTAATGGATATAGTCACTGTATCTTGTTAGCATTTCCACAGCTCATTTAGCCCCAATAAAAAGAAACCATCTTTTTAGAATCCTAATGCACTTTGTTACTCATCAGCATCATTGCCACATCACTTAATCCTGCTAATGTTTTAGAGCTGCATGTGGAATTATAAGGCAATTGATAGCTCAATAAGCCAATGGATGGCTTGAACTTTGCACAAATGGTGGCAAAAACTTATTAAACTGGGCTTTATTAAAGGTGTTTTGCTACCATTCTTGGTAACAAAGGGCTTGAGTTACTTCTGAGGGCATTGGAATAGTTTCAGGAGGGCAGAGAAAAATAAAGCAGTGTTACCCCCCTCTCAGCAGCATTCACAGGGTTTGCTGTGCGAAACCACGGATACCAATCTCCAGTTCTGCCGTGAAGTCAGTCAGAGATTAACAGTCCTTTCAGTTAGTTATCCTGTACGGACAGCAGGCCTTGGTCCCTGAACGAACCTCTAGGGAGGAGGCACTGAGTGCTGCTGGTGAGACACCAGAACCAGCAGAATGAGCAAAATGGCTAAAAGATAAGGAGCATCACCTTATCAATATGCCGTTTACAGCATCGCGCTGTAGATGCGTAAAGACAGACGTTTGCTTGTGAGAAGTTATTTGTTAGGGGAAAGTGGTGAATTTTGGGGCTCAATGGGTGTTCACAGGTCAGAATTCTCCAAGAGGTTTGCTCAGTTTAAATTAAAAAAAAAAAAAAGCAGGAAATGGAGTATACCTGTCTGGATTTTGCCGGATGTCTATGCATTGCCTCCAGCTCTGGAAATTTATCCTTTTATTTGTCTTTAATTTCATTCAGGGTTCATCCCAACTGAAAACTAGCTCCCATGTGTCATGTCGCTGTTGCTATTTATCGGGCACTTGAACATCTGTTTTCCGGAAACTTTTGACAGTGATTGTTTCCAAAGGCAAACGGATGCCTAGAAAATTAGACAGTGCCTCTTAAGTAGCATTTTTCATTAGCTATTTCAATTTGTAAGCTTTAATTGGAGTAATCTTATGACCTAGTCATTAGTACCTTACATCTAATTGTTACAGAAAAAGAGAAGAATAATGCAGGTAACAGTTGTCATACACACACACCGCTGTATCGTAGCTTCGTGCTGAACTCACAGCTCCCATCGGGTTCCCAAGCAGACTGAAAGCGATGAGAGAGGGGAAAGGGGGGGTGACCTAGTCATTAGTACCTTACATCTAATTGTTACAGAAAAAGAGAAGAATAATGCAGTTAGCAGTTGTCATACACACACACCGCTTTGTGCTGAACTCACAGCTCCCATCAGGTTCTCAAGCAGACTGAAAGCGATGAGAGAGGGAAAAGAGGGGTAGCTGTGAATCACCACGTACCTATGAGCCAGTTTAATGACAGAAGATAAGCCCCCTCCCCTTCTATTTGTAACACAGCTCCGCTATTGTGTCCACAGGGGAGACCAGAGTTTTCAGAAGTGGTCACCAAGTTAGAAGAATGCCTGTGCAACATTGAGGTAAGGACCTTATTGCCACCACGGGGTGTCTGTGCCTGCACCACGGGTCTGGGGAGCAGCAGCAGCCGGGGACAGCAGCGGCTTTGGAGCCTGTGGGGGCTGCCTGGGGCCATCGGTGGCCACCACGCTGCTGTCCCAAGGCCCTTGTCAGTGGTGGTGTGTAGGGGTGCTGGGGTGAGGAGCAGCCTCTGGGACCTGAGACTCAGAGGGGGAGACTGAAGAGAGCGTGACAGGCTGTGGGGACCCACGTCACAGTGCCCCTGGGCAGAAGCTTTTACTCCTGTCCAGCCCATGCAAGGCCAATGCTTTAGAAAGAAGACAAGACAAATTGGCCAAGATCCCTGGGAGAAGGGTAAAAAGAGAACACACAAGAAGGATAAATGCAAAGGCAGTTCCTGCTTAGGCCTGTGTCTGTGACACAGACTGATGACACAGCCTTCAGCCTGGTGTAGGACAGGGAGTCAAACAGAAAGTAAATGATTCAGGGTTGCAGTTCCTGAAATTACATTGTGTGTTTGTGTATGTATGCATGTAAGAGAAGGTAGAGAGTTTTCTCTCTCCACCTCCATTTCCTTTCTTCTCCTCTCAGCAAATCATTTCTGCCCCTTTCAGCCATCTCTGAAAGCAGGAGTGGCAGGGCCCTCCTGTGCCAGCAGGTCTGGGTCCCTGCTGCTGGTTCCTGTGTCGTGTGACTGGTCTGTAGGTGCAAGCACACCTACTCATGTGCTGGCCCTGTAGCCTGAATTCCAGCCCTGGGAGCCTCGGACAGGACGGCTGCCATCGGGCAGCACCGACACCTCCCCGTACAGATGGGGAAGGTCCCAGCTGGTGGCTCCTGCCTGGAGGCAGTGACAGCTCCAGCTGCACAGCGAGTGCTTGTGAGACACAGAACTCATGGCTGGGCTAGAGCATGTCTTCTGGAAAGCCACCCCCCCAGCTTGAGCACCCCAGGCAGTGATGGATTGACCGCTATATTTGGCAGGCAGCATCCAGTTCTCCTCGGCTGATCAAAGTCAGGAGGAACTGCTTTTTACAGCCAAACTACAACGGAAATGTGGGGGACACAACTTAGGAGAAAGAGCTGAGGAAAGACTTGTAAATATGTAATAATAGTGCCTTCTTTTTTTTTTTTTAAATGCAGTTAATGTCTCCCGCCTCCAGCAACAGCAGCGGTTCTCTGTCTCCCTCCTCATCCTCGGATTGCCTGGTTGCACGAGGGGGTCCTGGCCGCAGCCACGTTGCCGCGCTGCGAAGCCGCTTTGAGTTGGAGTACGCCTTGAACGCACGAGCTTACGCTGTCTGGTCCCAGAGGTAGGTACCGGCCGTGGCAGGGACAGGGAGGGACTCAGCAGTCCTGCCCGGGGCTGCACGGCCCCCCAGCCTGCAGCAGGGACTGTGCCAACCAGGGGACGTGGCTGTGGGGGAAACACACCCCAGGGTTGAGCCAGGGAAAGCACTTCTGCAGCCTTGTCTTCCCTGTAGCCACCACAGCACAGGGTGTTTGTGCCACCTGAAGGCTGCAGAAGCCTTCCTGCTGCCAAGAAAACAGCTAAGCATTTGCATTTTCACCATGAGTAACATAAAAAGAGTAGAAAACCGAGTGCTGCCGTGTATGGGTTCTACACACAGCACCACGGCCTCATCACATGGGCTGTATCGCATGAAACAAAGGACCAAGGACTGCCACCCAAGGGGCGGGGGTGAGTGGTCACTGGATGGATGTACCACCACCACCTGCCAGCAGGTCTGGGAAGGCCAGTGCTTCTATCTAAGACATTAACAAAAAGAAAAACTTAGTCCAGTGTGTGGCATCAGTGTCAAGAGGGAAAAGCCAGGTTAGACCGTGGGCAGCGGTTCGTACCAAATGAGGTGGCTGGAGGTGCCGGGTGGCACTGGAGCACGGGGCCTCAGGAGCCTCCCTCCCAGCGTGGGCACCACTCACCTCTCACAGGGCTGCTCCTGGAGACACTTCTGCAGAACCATGCCGTTTGGGGAGCTGACTCCTGCAGGAGCTTCCTCGTGTTTGACAGCCCGGTGTGTTACACCAGAGGCAGCGTCACCCCCACGTGTTCTGTGGAAATGGAGAAGGTTGTGTTGGTGTGTGGTGTCACAGCAGGAGGCCAGGATGTGCTGGCCCTCGACGGGGGCCGGAGGTCCCTGGTGAGACATACCCAGCCAGCCAAAACCAGGAGGCAGACCCGTCCTTCTGGGTGGGAAAGCCCAGGTGAAAGTGTCTGAAACAAGCGAATTCGGGAAGAAAGGTCACACTGAAATGACATTATGATTAGTATTTAGGAGAAAGTTTGTTTCTTAATACATTGTTGCAGATCACACTGTTACATTGTTACAGTGATGATTGTAAGTTGCTGTTACATTGTTGCAGTGTTGTTGCCAGTCACCTGTTACATTGTTACAGTGATGTTGAGAGTCATGCTGTTACATTGTTGCCACATTGTTCCGAGTCAGACTGTTACATTGTTACACTGTTGTTACCGGTCTTGTGAGGAGGGGCTGAGGGAGCTGGGGGTGTTCAGCCTGGAGAAAAGGAGGCTGCGGGGAGACCTTCTCGCTCTCTCCACCTCCCTGAAAGGAGGGGGTAGCCAGGGGGGGTCGGTCTCTTCTCCCAAGGAACAGGCCATGGGACAAGAGGAGATGGCCTCAAGTTGCCCCAGGGGAGGTTTAGGATGGGTAGTGGGAACAATTTCTTCCCCAAAGGGGCTGTGAAGCCTTGGCAGAGGCTGGCCAGGGCAGTAGTGGAGTCCCCATCCCTGGAGGGATTTCAAAGCCGGGCAGAGGTGGAGCTGAGGGACATGGGGCAGTGGGGGTTTGGGCAGTGCTGGGTTGGTGGTTGGACTCCACGGTCTGCAGGGTTCCTTCCACCTGGACAATTCTATTATTTTCATATGTATCTATATATCCCCTTTATGGAGTGTATACCTTGTGTCTGACCAATTGTCTGAAAACTATTCTCTAACATGCCCTCACCTCTGTTCAAATCTTAGTATCAGTGGAGTTTTTTTAAGGAGAGGGAGTTTTGTGGACAGGAAGAACACCCGGTTCCCTGCCCACAAGAGCCTGTGATGGAGATAAAAGGTGGGGAGAGACTCGTGACCCCAGAGAGCAGCTGTGGTAGAAACACAAAGTAACTGAAGAGTTGCTGGGTTTTGATGTTGTGTTTCTCGGGTCTGGATTTTTAGTTTTTGGGGTTTTTCATCTTGATCTGTGATGTGATTAATGGAATGAAGTGGGCTGTGCTGCTGGCAGAGGATGGAGCAGTACCAGGAGAGAGCACCACAGACGGGTCCACCCCCTGCGCCCATCGCAAGCCCTTGGTGGCTCCCCAGGGAGGGTGGCAGGGGAGGGTGTCTGTGCTGAGAAGGGCAGGGACAGACAGACAGAAACGGGCTGTCCCAGCAGGTACAGAGGCAGAAGATACAAACGGCAAGTCCCTCTTCCTTAAAGACAAGGAAAAGGAGCTCAGCCTCACAGAGATTTGGGGGGGTCAGCACTTCTGGGGGTGTTCCCAACAGAGTCTATCCCAGAAATTGTGCATCATTCAATTTATGATCACAGAAGAAGAACTCCTGACATTTTTTAAGGCAAAGTCACATGTGGGTTCTCTATATTATCGTACCATTAAATTTATATCTGAGGCAGCCTACCCTGCCACTTGGGAGACCTGGTTTTGGGGGCAAATCTAGCCATCTCCTGTCTCTGTCCTGTGGAGAATGAGAGTACCATGAAAATGAAACTGGTTCTCTTAGTCTCTGCCAGAAGACAGGTGCTCTTAGTCTAAACTTTACCCTTTAGCACCACTTAGCAGTGAGAAACAGCAACAGCAGAGCAAGCCCTGCACTGGCCATGTGCTCCTGTTGTCCGGGATGTGCCGAGTAAGGTGAGTGATGGAAGATAATTCAGTGATCCTCCTTGCCAGAGAAACTTATTGGCTGGAATCTGTTAGCAGCAATGCATAAATACATTACACTGGTGCTGGATCAATGCCTACCACTGCTTCTAAAGTAGCAGCGGGCAAACAAGTGAGGAGCCCACAGCAGTGTGTCTGGGGGGAGTCACTTTGGGAATGGATGAAATGTGAACATGTGTGATTCGTGTCCTTGCTCCAGAACTTTTCCTTGCTTTTTATTTACTGCAAATGCCAGTTGCTGGGCTGGGAATCAGGCTGATGTATTTGATGTAGCTGCCTTTTCCTTCCAACTCTGTAGAAAAAGTTCTGATGGTCTGGAGATGTGACTTTATCAGTCGTATCTAACCTGACACCCTCTGTCTAACTCACAGCACTGGGCAGCACCCTTCTCAGGGTCTGTCTTTGGATGACATGAGGAGAAACTTCCAGTGCCCACCAATCGACAAAAACGGTGAGTACATGGAGAAATCTCAGTGTGTTTAACCAGTGCAGAGCTGCAGCCTCCCGAGGTACCAAAGAGTCCCATGGGAAAGCCAAGGTGGGGAGGAGGCTGCTGGTTTGGGTCGGCCGGCACTGGTGAGAGCTCACCCTGTGCAGGTCTTGGCTGCTCTGGCTGCGTGTGTGTCCAGCTCCGGTGCTGGGATGGCCCTTTCCCTCTGCGGGATCTGTCCTTTTCCTCTGTGGATCTGTCAATAAGGAGAAGGTGGGTATTATATCCCCAGGGCTGCTTCTGCAAAAAGTGGGCAAGACAGTCCTGTTTCTGGAGAACCAGAGGAGCACAGGACTCCCATTGGAAACGTGGTGCCCACCAGAGCAGGGGCTTTCTCTTTTGTGGTGTCGAGGACTAAAATATTTTGAAAACACTTGTCAGAAAGCTTACATTTAGCTCTCTGAAGCTCTAGTTAAAGGGTAAAAAGATATTTTTTTAAATGTCAGACTTCCACTGTGTTACTAAAACTTTGAGATTTGTGGTTTTATGTCAGTCACCAAAGCTGCTTTGTGCTCGATTATTGTGAACTCATCCATGAGCAACAGGGGCTGTTTGCCTCCTGTTGAAAGGTCTCCTCAGCAGATGCCATGGAGCCCGCGCGGTCTGTGCCTGTTTGTCCTGAACGATACCCACCTTGTGTTGTTCCGGTGCCGGGAAGGGGGGGAAGCTCTGCTCATCAGCCTCTCTCCGCACCCCCAGGCTACGTCTCGGACCCCATGAGCACCATGAGGTTCCACTCCTGCAGCAGCGGCGGCAGCTTTGAGGAGAGCAGCTGAGGGCTCCGACCCACCAGCCCCACGGAGACAGCACCCACCCCATGGGGCCAGCACCCTGCACCACCGAGGGTCCCTGCCCTGAGCAGCCTCGGGTGTGGGTGGTGAATGTCCCCGTCACACCTTCTGCTCCAGCGTCTTCCCTGGGACCTGCTTGAGGGCTGGGGGTTTGGTGGGGTGTGTCTGTTCTCTAACAAAGTGAATGTCCACAAGCAGTGCTGCACTTCCAGCTCCAGCATTAAAAGAGATGAAAATAAAAATGCGTCTGTCACAGTTTCAGAGCCCCAAGATGAGCTGCTCTTACCTTGGGCTGCACTGAGGTGTGGGTACCAGCCCTCCTGGCCAGGGAGCTGCCAGCCCCGGTCCCATGGAGAAGAGGAGCAGCCTGTCCCTCCCCACCACCAGGGAGGAGATTCTGCTCCCAGCTTCTGAAGCAGCTCAGGCTTCTTTTCCAAGTTCTCTGCAGCCCCAGACACGTCCTGTGTCTCCCTTTCTGCACCACAGGCTCACACAGTGCCCCGGGACAGCCCATGGATGCAGCTCTTCAGAGCCCTGGTCTTTGGATGCTTCCCTGCTCGCTGAGAATAAAGAGATGTTTGGGTGCCCATCATAGTTGTGCTCTTCCAGACACTTGAGTTTTCTTATCCCCTTCCTTGTCTTGGTTTGTGCGATCGTTTTCCCAAGGAGTGTAAGCTTTCCCTCAGACATTTGCTTACAAAAGGCAACACAAGTACATCTGAAACACACTTAAAATATGCAGAATTGTGTCACAAATATGACAATCTTAACACAGTGCAAAGTTGCACTGTGCACAACAAAACCACAGCAGAGCAGCATCGCGCAGGGGCTGAGCCAGAGGAGCGCCCTGAGCCGCCTTGGCAACAGCTACTGATCACTGGAAATTAAAAAAGAAAAATAAAGGGAGATAGGGCTGCTTCTAGAAGCAATTACAGAGTTAATCATGCTGTTATTTTCCGGGGTCTTTTTTCAAATTAGCAAAATTTAGCTGCAAGCAACCCTGCTGTAATATTATTCCTTAACTGGATTCAAAGACAGGACCGTCCCATGGGCTGAGCAGAGCCCGTGTCCACAGCTGCTGTGTGTTGCTCTGTGGGTATTTGCTCATCGCGCCTCCGGGAAACCCCACAGAGAACTCCCCACCCCAGCCCTGCCGAGCTTTAGCCCTTGTGAGTGTCAGGACACGGGCAGTGCCACCCCAAATCACCCAGCCCGTTAACAAAAACCAGCAGGAGGAAGCTTCTGTCTTTCCCAGGGATCAAAGGGGACTGTCTGTCATCACAGTGACCCTTCAAACCAATTACTAGCTTTGTTAGTTTGCAAAGGCCTTGTCTGGCAGGAATATTTCTCATCTTGGCCATAGAATTTGTGGCCCTTATGGCTTGACACAGGAGGTAGCCCTGCCCAGGGGCTGCACTAGCCCTGCAGCAGCTGAGCCGGGGGCGGGCACCACAGCACGACAAAGGGGCAACAGCCAGAAAGTGTTCAGGTTAGAAACACCCTCCTTGATCATTTCCCATTTTTGGTTCCTGGAGGCAGCAGAGGGATGTAAACCACACTGAAATCAGTGTTTCTGCCCCCTGGGATCACTCACAGGTTGCTGCTAACACAGCTGTGACCGCGCTGCTCACACCACCGGGTCGAACACGGCGTCACCAACACCCCGAGCTCAGTCACTCTGCTCCCTTCCACGGCGTCACCAACACCCCGAGCTCAGTCACTCCGTTCCCTTCCACCATACCGTCCAACAGCCGCTGCAAACCCCAACAGGACAGCATCCAGGTTCCTCAGCTCTGTTCCCTTCCACTGTAACATCCAACAGCCGCGCTGCAAACCCCAACGGACAGCATCCAGGCTCCTCTGCAGCTGGGAAAGGGGCCGCCTTCTCTCTGGCACTAAAAGTGACACGGAAAGGGGCACACTGTGAGGAGAGACACACAGAGCAGGCAGGAGAAGGGGCGTCTGAGACATTGATGAAAATTCCCTTCCTGACTAATTGACCAGATGTTATGGCAGAGCCCATTCCCTGCACAGGCAGGGAATAAAGTGAAGAAGGGATGGGGGGGCAGGGATTGGATCCCATTCCCTGGTTTTTGCCCTGGGCAGTGTGCAGGACGCACAGAGGATCAATTATCGGACCTGAAAAATCAGTTCCAGCACCAAGTTTCCATTTCAATAGGATTTTTTTAGGACCCTTCATTAATGCAGCAGCCACACCTGAGACCCAGACACTCACCTGCATTAGAGCTGGGGAACCAGAGCCAGGGCAGCAGAGCTCGTTGCACCAACACCCCTGCTCCCCCTCGCACCCGAGCTCCTGGGGACATCACTCATTCCTGCCCGGGACAGGTCAGATGGGGGCAGGCAGAAACTACCAAAAAAGAAATATGAGAAAGCTTTTCAAGGCAAAACTTGTATAGTTTAAAAAGCTATTTATAAGGCCAACTGCTTGTAAATAATTTTACTAGTAATTAAAATACTGGCTCTTTGAAGAAAACAGTGTCTTAGTTAATTGGTCCCTACAGAAGAAACATCAGGCTTAGGGGGAAAGCCTGTTCCATAGGAGTGATCAGTTATTAATACCAAGGAAAACTCTGAAAAACACAAACTCCTGAATAGAACATGCTCTAAAGTTGTTTGTGGGACTGAAACTGGTTTGTGCCGTTCCCAGAGAAGCCCGAGGAGCCCAGCACATTGAAATATTGATAAAGAATGAGACGCCCCAGGGACTCGTACCCCGCTCCTGAGAGCAGCCGGTGCCCGGGAGCTGGGGCAGTGTTTCAAGTTAACATCTCAGTAGTAGATGTTCTGGATTGAAATAAGGCGCTGTCACAGCAAACGAGTGCTTGCACCGCGACCAGCATCCAGAGACCAGCTACTGAGAATACCTGATGGCTTAGGGAGTTAAAAAAAGCCTTCATGATGAGCCAAAAATGAGTTTTGCCAGTGGCAACACTCTTCGATAGTTTGCTTTCCTCACATATGTTCAGTTTAATAATTAGTCTCCTCTTTTTTTTTTTTTGTGCACATCTTGTTTTTCTCTAAGTGCCACCTACGTTTTTTTCCATTTGCAGCTAATTACTATCTGGCAATGGGTAGGGGAGCAGAAATTGCCACGGGCAGCATTTCCAAAACCATAAAATTATCAATTTTAATGGTTTTGCTTCTTACCAAAATTCCACCTGCTCAGACTGCAGGTGTGTTTTGAAAAGTACAGAAATGGTACATCTTTAACAGCAGCACCAGCAGCAGTAAGGGGGGGGGGAAGAACGGAGTCAAGCAGTTCTCTGAAGCCGAAATTGCCAAATTCAACTCAATTCTGTATCTGGTTCAAGTCCTCTGACCCCTTTAGAAACCAGTTGCCCTGAAGGCCCCAGAGTGTCCCAGGCTCAGGTGGCACCACGGCCCTGCTGTGCCAACCTGCGAAACAAGGAGGAACCGTCAGCACATCGGGGGGGCTGTTGGGGGGTGGGAGGGGAGGGCTGATTCCTCACCACAGATAAACCTCCCTGTGTCCATCCTGTTGGAAAGAAGCGTGAGAGAAAACCTGATCTCATCAACATGCTATGAGATTATTACTAAAAACTATGCAGTGCTCTTGGGAAATTTGAATATATTTTTTTTCTGTCACTATATAAAACCAGAGTATTTGAAGTGTGGGGCTTTTAGAGAAATACAAGACCCTGTATGAGCCAAAGGATTCATTTCCCTAATTGTTAAAATCATAGGCACAGGTGCCATTTATAAATATTTTAACTATTTTAAATAATGAATTGTCAGCTTTCCAGCTCCTTACTATCGTTGCCACCTTGTTCAGCTGGGACTTACCTGCTGCCCCAGGTCCCCTGCAGCCCGAGAGCACCCTGGAGTTTGGCTGCCTCGGTCACCAGCCCCTGCTGCCTCTTCCAAAGAGCTGAAGGGGCTCTAGCTGAGTGTCCTCTGCTGCTGCCACCAACTCCTGCTGCCCCGGAGCCCTCTCCCGCACACTCCGAATGCCGCATTTCACTCAAGGGACCTTCCACCCCCACGGGAAGAGCCCTCCCTCCACGCTGCCAGAGGAGCCAGAGGGGTCTCTGACCTGCCCAAGCACAACCTTGGGCTAACCCTGACACCCCCAGGCACACCCTGACCCCCCCCCTCTGCCCCGCTCACCCTGGAGGTGCCACCCCACAAACGGCTTTGGTGCAGCCACGGGCACCTCCTTCACACAGACACCCGTGCCACACAGTCCCAGCAGCACAAACACTCAACCCATCAGCAGCAGAGATGAACACAGACGAGGTGGCCACGCTCGATTGGCAAGTGTAATTCTCACAATGACATCATTTGCAAAGATGTAAGGAGCCACACAGAGCAGGACAGGGTTTTATAGACCCTGTAACTGTGTGGGTGTGCACCTACACACAAAAACCAAACCTCCAGAGAAGGTCCTTAGCATTGAATTTAAATTCTGTACACTTCACACCCCGGTGTATTCAGCTGTAGAGCATGAAAACACTGATTATCTATTTACTGCACTTTCTTTATATTGAACAACACTGAAAACGCCTTGGCCCAAAGAGTAAGCCACTGCTGATGTTATGGACATTCCCTGGTTAAAGTGAAAAGACCATCGCCGAGTGGTCAAAAGTCAAACGTGTGCTTTTTAGCAAACATTGCATATCTTGCACAGAATAAACATTTCCACCACACCACTCAGGACCAGTTGATGCAACACTTTCATTTAAACCACTGAGGCCTGTAAAGCTATTACTGGGGGGGTTTGTCGACCACTCTCTTTCAAAGCACTTCCCCGTGTCCAGACTGGAAATATGTCTGCAACGGCCTTTAGTAGAGCAGGGAACAAACAGGAATTACTTGAGCACAAGTACCTTTACCTCTGTCTCCTCCATCTTCCCAAGTGCCTTGCAGTGACGATCCAGTCGAACTCCTGCTGGTTCCAGTTCCATTCCCAGCTCCAGCAGCAGTCACAGACTGGTGCCGGGGCAGAGCACCTGCATCCCACCCAGTGATGCTGCCTGACCAGCCCTGGCCTGGCAGGGTCTCGGGAGCCCATGGGGGTCCCACGGAGGTGCCCCCGAGCTGTGAGGGGACACTCCATCAGGGTGACCCACAGAGGTGACACCAAGCTGCGAGGGGACACTCCGTCAGGGTGACCCACAGCCAGCACCAGGCTGGGAGGGGCCCACCCCTCCTGCAGCCAGGACTGATGCCAGCAAAAGGCCAGGATTTGTTCATTTACAACTACACGTTAGAATTGTTCTGATTTAGTGACTTTCAACAACATTCCAGAGTCCCACAAACGCCCTGAGGTGTGGCCAGTGACCATTCTGGCTCCCTGAGGAGAAGCCCCCTCCCTGAGCTCCTGCAGCCAGTTGGGGGGTGGGGTGGTGTCTCCTGCCTGTAACGGGGGGAGGTGGCCCCCTGCCAAAACCCCTCTGCGAGGCCACCCTGCCCCTCGAGACCCACTGCTGAGCCCCCCAGGTGCTCCCATCAGAACCAAAGGCTCAATGTGCCCAGAGCCCCGTGCAGACACAGCCATGGCTGCTGCCAAGGGACAACCACCCGCCCGAAAATGCAGTGGGGACATGGACACAGACAGGCGCCCACAGGGGCACCCCGTGCAGACACACTCCTTGTCCTCAGAAACAGGCACATCCACCCTCCACCCCTCCCTCCCCCAGAGAAGCACACGGTGCTGAGGGGAGGTTCACCCAGTCCAACACTTTTCCGTGTTTTGGGAAAAACAAGCCCGACAGCAGCGGAACAATCCTGGTGATTACTGTCTTCACAGTCATGGAGGAGCTGCTCCCCGGGCTGGCACACACAGGTTTATTTCGGTTGTCTGCTGCACACCGAGAAGCTGCTGCAGTGAAACATGACAGATGGTTGTGGTACCCGTGCAGTAAATCAGAGGAGGAGTGACAGTCCCAACCGGCACAAATCGACAGCCACTTGTGGAAATGTTGCTGGACCAGCACGGAAGGAGCCGCAGGAAAGGCTTAGAGGAGAGGTTCTTCCCCATCCTGGGGCTGCACCAAAGGCACAACAACTGTGTCTGGGTTTACAACGTCCTATGAAACAATGAGATAAACGTTAGCTTTAGAGAAAACGTGCTAAACTTGGAGCTGCTGAGGTACAGCTGTAACAGGTTTCCTACAAGCAGATGCCAGTGTCACCGGAGAAGGGGACGCTGCCACCGACCTGGAGCATCACCCGCTGCCACCGGTGCTGAGCAGAGGAGTGGGTTGCTGGGTGTGAGGGGATGGGGGGCTGCGAGTGCCAGCACCAAAGGGGTTTACAAGGAGATTTTGGGAACAGGAGAGAAGGCAGAAGCTGCCACCCACAAGGATTTAATCATCCCCAGCCACCAGCAGCAGATACTTGAGGAAGGAGTAAGAAGCGGGAGGAAGCGGTGCATCCTCTGCCCCTGGCGGGGACCCCCCTGGGGACCTGAAGGGGCTTGGGGGACAGCGGCCGACCCAGGCAGGACTCACCCCATGGGGATCACGGCTCCTCTGGCCCACGCTGGCAGCTCTGGGGGCAGCTGTGCTCCCTCCGGTGGGACTGTCCTCCCTCTGCTCCGCGACCCCTGGGGCTCCCTGTGAGCCCCCCCAGACACCCCCCTCCTCTCTCTCCCCGGTGTTTCCGCAGGGCCCTGGCTGTCCCCCCTCGGCTCTCACTCCCGCCTGCTCTGTCCCCTCCTGTGGCCCATCCTTGTCCCCTGCTGTGCCTGTCCCGGGAGCCATCGGCTGCGGCTGGTTGCCCTGGCATGACCCCTGGCATCCTGCAGACCCTTTGCCCCTCGGCTCCGCTGCTGCGTACCCCTCTATGGGGGGGGTGTGGGGGAGTTCTGACTCCGGCTTCTCCCCGAGGGACACCTCTCCACACAGGTCTCTGTGCCTGGGGGACACCCCAGCCACCGCTGGCTCCCCTGCCTCTCCCTCAGCCTGAGCCCCTGGCCCTGCCTGGCCGCCCACCACCGCAATGGCCACCAGCCCGGCCTCCCCCCCCCGGCCCACACACAGCACTGGGGCTGGCACTGCTGCATCCAGGGCCTCACCGGGAGCCCTTTCCTTCCCTCTCTCTCCAGCACACTCCAGCCATCCCTCCATCCCAGCTGTCACCTCCCTTGGGCCCTCCCCTCCACCTCCTGGCTCTGCTCTGCCTGTCCCTGCAGACTCTCCCAGTGCCCCCACCTCGGGTTTTCCTTCCATTGCACCCTCTGTCTCTGCTCTGCTGCCCGGAGATGGGGTTCCACTCGAAAGTGCTCCTGCTGAGCCCTCCTCCTCTGCTGCTGTGGTCTCCTCCAACTGAGATGACCCTTCACTTATGGGATCCCCTTCAACATCCACCGGTGCCTCTAATCCAGGTGCTACTTCCAACATGGGACCCCCCCCAGGCTCCACAGACTCCTGCACTGCATCCTCTGCTCCCAGGAGAGAGTCTCCTCCTGCCCCTGATGCCTGGCTGGTCTCAGAGGCTGCTGCTCCTGTGGCAGCTCCCCCCACCTCCATCTGCTCTTCCCCTGATGCTTCCAGCTGGGAAAACTCACTTGGCTTTACAAAGTCTTCGCCTCCAACCATCGCTTCTCCTGTGCAGACATTCATATCCCCTAATGTTTCCAGGACAGCCCCGGGCTTTTCCACACTCTCTGCCCCTCCAGAAACACCTTTCTCTACAGGCTCCTCTCCTGCAGGGCCAACAACCCCAGCAATCCCTTCCCCTGCTGTGCTGGCATCCTCTGCAGCCTCCTCTCCCTCAGACACAGCACCTGCCACCACGTCCTTCCCTGGAAAACCTCCCTCCTCCACGGTCCCCTCTGCCCCCTCCACCCCCTCCTTCACCGCCGGCCCTGGGGCTCCTGCAGCCTCCTCTGTCCCTGGGACCTCCTCCACAGCCTCCTCTGCCCCCGGGACCTCCCCGGCGACCTCCTGCCCCTGGGCCACCACTCCATCTTCCTCCTTGCCCAGTAGCATCACTGCTGGCTCCTCTGCCCCGGGGACCTGCTCTCCCAGTGCTGCCTCGCTCTCCGTCCCCTCCATCACTCCCTCCTGCTCCTCAGGTGACACTGCTGCCCTGGGCTCCTCTCCTGCCATGGTGCTCTCCTGAGGTGTGGATTCCTCCACCTGCAGCACAGCCACCGTGTCTTCCTCGGGCAGTGAGTCTCCTGCCCGTGCCACGTCTTCTCCTGCCTCTTCAGTGCGAGCATCGCCTCCCTCAGCAACAAAACCTTCCTTCTCAAGAGCTTCTCTCTCCCCTACCATCTGCCCTTCTTCTACCACTTGTTCTGCTGCCTTCTGTACGTCAAGTGGTCTTGTCCCTTCTGCCAAGAAAGCTCCATCTGGTGCTATTAAAAAATAATCAAAACATTAGTTTTATCGAGAATGGTGTTAGTGTTAAGGCTGTTCTACAGGTTTATTATTAAGGACCCATCTCCCTCCTTCCCTCGCCCGCCCTGCAGCGAGCTTGGGCGTGTGTCAGAGCCATGAGCTTGACAATAACAGCCAAAAATTCAGAAATAGGTGGTAAGTTGCTCATGTAAAATATGCACACACTGGGGAATAACACAGGGTCAGTTCCTGTCCCCTGGGAATTTAAGGGCAAAGCCCTCCCTGGATTCGGTGCTGCTGCACCAGCCTTTGGTACCAACATGGCGGGTTCTTGTTCTTGAGAAAATGAGAAGGTTTGTGCCACTGAAAGACACAAGGAACAATGTCTTGCCCAAGCCACCCTTTCTCACACTGGGCAAAGGCTGTCCTGCCCCCATCATCTCCCACTGTTTATCACTCATCTGAGAAAGAATTATTCAGAAAAAGGCAATTACTGACAGACCGGAGATGAGAAGGAACCTCCAGCCTCCTGTAACACCTTCTGGATGAAAGACAACAAACCTTACAAGACTATGTTCTGAGACTACCTAGAGGAAGAAGATCAAAAGGCTCCCAGCCGACCAGTGAAACGTAGAACACCTGGATTAATGTGCTAAAGACAGTGCACAACTAGCAACTTAAAAACAAGATATGTGACCTGTTCCTGGCAGCTGTTAGACTCTGAGGATGGAAGAAGCAAATGTAAGAGCAACAGTCTGAAATCAGTTTTAACCTATGATTTTCTTCTCTTTTCAGAGTCGTTGCTCCTTTGCAACAGAATGTTAACATTTAGAGTGACCACAGCTCGTTGCTGCAGCAGGATGGTGGCTGCAGTACCCCTGTACAACGTGCGAGGCTCTGTGCCAGGCAGACCAAGTCACCAGCAACGAGCTGCCGGGGCTGCGAGGACCAGAAACACTCCTGGAGGGAACCAAGACCAAGCTGAAATTCCCTCACTGCCAATTATGCCAAGTGCTAAGAGGGAGGCGAGTTTGGGAGACAAAGAGGGGACAGATGGAGACCAGCTCTGCAGCTCAACTCCATTCCTCGTCCCTCAGCTCCATCCTGGAAACAAAGGGAAACCCACGACATTTCTGCTTTCCACAGCTATTTTCTTGGCCTGGCAGCCAGTTCTTTCATGGCCTGGATTCTTTACCTAGGACCATTATAACTGCCAAAAAAGCATTAATTACGCATGACTACAGAAGCCAGCTAGTCATCACCTGATTTTATACAAATTAGGAAAGAAAAGAGCACGAGGAGGGTTTGATAGCCTAGATGAGAAAGGGCAAACAGTTCTATACAAAGACTTCATATGAAGAAGATTTAACCCATGTCCCTGATCAATGGCCAACCTCACCTTCACTGGCACCACGCTCTGTACTTGTTATGTTCTCCTCTCCCTCTTCTGCACGGGAATCACCAGGTTCAGGCTGAGAATTCACATAAAGATCACTTCCAGTTGCCATTGCTGTTTCCTCCTGGAATGCTTGGCAATCTTCAGAACCTATCACAAAGTTACAAAAGAGGCAGCAATGAAGAGAAAACATTAAAAAGCGAAAGGGGGAGAAGTCATCCAGCTACCTCAGCCCAGTTTAGAACTTTAAATGTTAGGGCAGACCCAATAGTAGCCATGTAAATCTTCACCAACAATAACTTTTTAAAGTAGATTAAAACCAAATGGAGACAACCATTAAAAATCCAAGGGAAAATTCATGCAGAGGCATCTATCAGAGCAGAGCAGCAGTCTTCCGTGTTTTCACAAAACAGTGAGGTTGCTGCTGTCAGCCAGTCTGAGGGGGGTCCAACACACAAGCAACAACATTGTTTTATAGACATTAAATTGCTATTGTTCTGTGAATATCTTTAAAAAAAAATAAATCTACATTAAGCTCCCAACTAGAGTTGTGATGATTCCTCAATTCCCCACGCTGACGTAAGTGACTGGAGACCTGTGTGGTTCTGTAAATAAGTGGGGAAGTATTTTCTCTCTGTAAACGCAGTGATTGAGATGCTTCACATTCAAGTCATATATTTGACATTATTGTTAAGGTTGTGCTGTCAGTTCCATTTTGCTTTATGACTCGCTGGATGATTACATGAAAGTCTTTCGCTCCAGCAATACTAAACAACTTCTTCACGAGCAGCGTTGCAGCTCCATACAGAGTCCAGCCCCATCAGCATCTCCCCTGAGAGCCCTTCCCTCCAGCAACCCAGGCTTCTCCCCTCAAGTTCCATCCATTGTCTACGCCTTTCCTTTTCTGGTGCAGATATGGGCTTGGTCGTTCACACAAAGAGCTTGCCAGTTCACCACCAGTATGGACTGACAGCAGAAAGTCCAGCCTCGCACTTGGTTTTTCTGTGAATGCCCTCTGCTGCCCATGTACTGCATCCAGGAGGAACCACCATCAGGGACACCTCTGAAACAGCTTCCATTTGGGCTATGTCAGTGTGAGACCCCTGGTAACTCCTGTTGCTGCCTGGATGGTGCCAGTGGTGACACGTTTCACACTGCTCCTCTGCAGCTTGGGACAATCCAGGCTTTGACCAAAAGGGAGTAATGCAGCCAATTGTTTGTACTCACTACTGATGTCGAGCAGAACTTCCAGATCGTAAGGGAGACAACCACAGGTTCCTCTATCCTATTGCTGTCCATGACACAGAGCAGACACTGTCACCTTCACCTGCACAGTGGAGGTGCTGCAGAGACGCTTGGTCCAAGTTTCAGTCTCTGAACCTCCACAGACAAGTTCTATGTCAAGGCTCAGTGAGAGCGTGGACACTTTTCAACACCTTCACCGATGACCTTCCCAGGTCATTCCCTGTCTATGCCGTTTTATTTAGACAAAGCATTTTGTCTGAGAGTAGAGGAGCAGAGTTTCAGCCAGCAAGAAAAAAGATCTGAATCCTGACTTGGATTCAAATACAAAAATAAAGAGACGGAAACCAATCGCCACAACTAACCACTCAACATGTTCCTGGCTGAATCTTGACTCACAGCCTAGATAAAGAGGTGCTACACAATGTGACATCTTGACTTTCAACCAACACCTCAAATCAGTTTCTCTGAAAATAAAAATAAGGAGCCATGAGTAAAAAGCTAATGCTCCCACACTCAGGAACTGGCTGACTTTGGGCCACTCTGCAATAGGGCATGGAATAACGGCACCCAAAATATTGGGCTTCATAAAGCCTGCAGAGGACAGAGGCAGTGACCCTGCTGTGACAGGAGCTGGGGGGACGGCAGCATCAGCAGGTTCAAACACAGACAAACTCACAGACTTCAGAGTCCACAGGACCCATGTCCAACGGGAGACAAAAGGACCGGGCAGGCATTTTTTTCTAAGAGCTATTATACAGCAGATAGAGTGGGAGAGCTATGAAATGAGTGAAATTCGAACACAAGAACAAGAGCATCTTCTCTTGCCACTGTGAGACGCAGGCTGCTGTGGAGATGTGCCCTGGGCTGACCCGTCGGGCACATCTGCAGTTACTACGAGCTCTGCCAGGAGAAAATCAGTTGCATAAAGACAAGCACAGTAAGAGTCACCCCTGCTCCCACCCGAATTGCCCACCTAACCCACAGAAATGCTGTCAAACCATTTGTACAGGTCTTCTGTGGATCACTGTCCCTCTGGGCACCCTGTACTCAGGTCGCATGTACTCGCCTGTGGCAGGATGCTCCCTCCAGCAATTTATTAAGAAAAATGACTATCAATTCTTATGAGACCGATTTTTTTTTATACATGTAGCTGTGTGTATGGGATGTAACCTGCCTGCTGCTTCAGCCAGTCGGGGCACCGATAGGCCCGGGAGTGGGAGGGGGGTTGGTTCCCCTCACTCACAGTGAGGAGAAGACTCGACACCGTGTTCCCTGCAACAGCCTTGGACTCTTCCCTTCCCAAATCCCTGCTCCTCTCTTGCCAGTGCACTCCCTCTGCTCTCCCACCTTTTTCCTCTGAGCCTGCTTTTTTCGATGCTGTTGATTCTGCCTTTCTACTCACCCTTGTCTATGTTATTTTTCTTCTTTTTTTTTTCACTTTTGTTTTTATTATTTCTTCTCCTTCCTCCTGTGATTCCTCCTACTTTTTGCTTTCCCCCATCCTTCCTACCCCATCAGCACCCTGCACCCACACAGCTCTGAGCAGAAATGCTAGGAACTTTCTAAAATGCCATTCCATCTGTCGTACAGAAGCCCCTGCTCAGCCTGAATGTCCTTTCGCCTCTGCCATGTGTCCTAAGGGGCAGTGGTGGCTTCACCCCCTGCTGCCACATTTCACCTGGATGAAGCACTAAGCTCTGCTCTGCAAGGAACCATGGAAGGGAGCAGGGAAGGTCCCAGCAGAGCATTTATAAGGTTCCTCCTGGGCCCCGGGTCTTGACAAAGTCTCTGCAAACAGGACAGAGGTGGTGTGAATCGTTCGGGCGCCTCAGCTCTGCAGAGAAGACAAAAAGTTCCTGCTGCAGGACATCCCTGGGCTGCCTCCCGCAGAGGCAGGGGCAGCACGTCCTTCCTTGTGCTGCTGAAATGCCCAGTGCTCTGCTGGCTGCGCTGTATCGCTCGGTCTGACGAGGGGCACGAGGTCCCACTCCCTGGCAGCCCCGTTCTCTGCAGCTTCCTGCCCGCCCAGCGGCTGACAAAAGGGAATTGACAGTCCATCAAAACACAGACCCAGGGGAGGACCACAAACACTGCTCACAGCACTTCTCCCTGGGGATCAATAGCACCTCCTTGTCACAGCGAGCACAGCAAGACCAGACAAGGCGCAGCAGGAGCCCATCCCAGGCAGCCCCATCTGACAGGTCCTCTCGCACCACCGGCTGTCATCTGCCCAGCCTCAGCGGCAACTGAGCAACCCCAGAGGAGCACTCTGCACCTTTGGCTTCCTCCAGCAGATACGATTTTCTCTGGTAAGTTAGTTCTGCACTGTTACTGGCAGCACTGGCCAGGAGAAATCCTGTCGCGAGCCGAGTGTGATGAGGAGTCACCGGGGCAGAACCAGAGCAGATCGTCCCAGCCTCATCCAAATGTGGGCTGGGTGGCTGGTAAGAATGACCAGCCCCAGTGAGAAGCTCATGTGAAAACACCAGGGAAGGCCAAGAACGGACTGAGAATCAACTGCAGTCACAGTAAAGGACCGAGATCCTTCAGCCCTCTGGGCATCTCCACAGGCTTTTAGCCCTCAGCCTTTTGGAGGGCTGGAGTAGCAGGAGCTGTAACATCTTTGAAGGCTTCAGCCTCTTTGAGCAAACATCTTTGAAGGCTTCAGCATCATTCGATGAATGATGTTACTGTCTTTGCTGTCTCCATTCTGAAGGCATAACAAAGCGACAGCAATGCACAAGACAAGTCAAAGTAACCCAGCAGCAACAGACCCCCAAAGCAGTCAGCACCAGCGTTCAAATTGATCCTTCCAGAGACTGCTATCTTAGATAGGTGCACTGCAGCGAACAGAAAGCCATAGAAACAGAAACTTCTATCAAAATAAAGGAAAACCACTCCACGTCCCACTGCAAATCCAGCATACAGAAGGGCAGCTGGGAAATTAATCTACCGTGGCTTGTGTCTCTCCTTTACACCAGCACCATGCAGACCACTGTTCTCTTACAGAGCCTGGTCTAACGCTGCCCCTGTCACCTGGATGACGTTGCAAAGCAAGGGCTTACATTTCTTCCCATTCCCCAGCTAGAATAATGCAAAGCCTTCCTCATGTGGCCACCTCTTTATTAATTGCCCTTTACCCATAAAGTTGAAACTGCAAGATGCCCATTTCATCAACAGTAAAAATGAGGTGTCACACAACTGACTGATTTGTACCTTGCCAAGGAAGCCACGACAGAGTGAAGCAACACAACCAGGGATCAACTGACAGTTGTGATCTTCATCTGCCACGCCACGATTCCCACAGTGATTTTTGGTGTTCTTTTTTAACCTAGTCTTTTGACATTACAGAGTCCCCCAGGGTCTCCCATAGTAATAAACCACGTTTGGATTTTATAATAATTGCATGATACATGAAACCAAACTACTGGAGTAAAAAAAAACAGCCAAAGCCTTTTCCTGGAAACACTGGAACGGGGACAATAAAGCAGGGTGAGACTGTGGGTGGTTGCTCAGCCCACAGCAGCACAGGGGGCTCCAGCAGCCCGAGAACAGCCCCTCAGCTGCACCCCCCGTGCTGCACCGCGGCCCAGGGCAACGGCAAAGGCAGCCACACTTGCAGGAACTGGTCACCCACAGCTCTACAGGGGGACTGTACTCACCACCTTCACCGTCACCCCGAGGAGACCCTTCATTGCTGTCTTCCCCTTGCATCACATCACTTTCCAAAGGCACTAGAAGACTTTCCTTCCCGTCATCCCTCCTGGCACTCGCATTCTTCTCCCTGTCTTCCCTGATGTCACCTTCTCCTGACCCAGCCTGTTTGAGTTCCTCAGGAACTTCAGGACTTTGCCGCTCTATTGCCATTATATTTTCATCAAAAATTCCAGTATCTTCCCTTACTGTTAGATCTTCTGCTTCTGCCTTTTCTGTTTCATCTATTCCTTCCTTTTCCAGTGTAAAAGTTTCCTGATTTTCCTCCATTCTGAGCAGCTCTGCAGATGCAGATGCATGTTCTACATCATCAGATGCCAGTCTGATGTTATGCTCCTCTTTGCCCTTAACGTCGTCTTCCATCGTTTCAGCATCGGAGTCACTGTCACTGCTGTACTGGGTGCTGATGGATGAGACAGAGTGTGCAGCCCTCCCGTCTAGAAATAGCAAACAGAATTCTGTTTCAGTATTTGTCACCAAAACACCTGCATTCACCGGCCCATCTGAGATCATTCTCTGAATTACACCATCTGAGGGTATTGTGCCAAAACCCCAGTAACTGCAATAGAACATTGCCCAGAGGTATCAAAGTGTTAAAATCAAAGCCATTTAAGATATTTTTTTCTGATAATGGAAATGAACCAGATTAGCCCCATCAATCACACAGAAGTACACCTCCAAAAGCATCTCTAAATGTGACTCAGACAGGGTTTAGAGTAGTTTCTTGAGCCCCATTTGACAAAGGATTTCAACCATAGCAACAGTGAATATGAAAAGGTCTCCAAAATCACGTGCAAACCATTCAAACTGAACTGGAGATGAAGTTCACTCTCTCCTCTGAAAAAACATACAGGGACCATCACACTAAATTCATAAATGGAAAATTTGAGGGAGGGGGGTGAAAAAAAGCAATAATTCTTCATCTAACATTTAGGCAAACAGAAGAGGTCGCTGCTACACAGCATTGCTGGTGTCCAGAGTTGACATGGGTTCAAGAAGACATTAGTCAAACACAAGGAAGAAAAATCCAATTAGGCCTAATAAGTAGCAGGGACCACCCCTGGCACCAGCTAATTCCAGGGGTGGGAGGACACACTGGGGAAGCAGCACAGCTTTCTTGCCCTTTTCTGATATTTTTCCTGGGCGTCCCCTGCCAGCCAAAGGCCAGAGGTAGAATTTGGACCTGAACAGCCACCGGAGCCAAATCTGTGCCACAATATTTCCTCCTGCAGCCATGGTCTTCCTGCAGCCTCTACACCTCTTCTTCCTCTGTGGAGCTGAGGAAGGCTCACTGCAATTTTTTATTGTATTTTAAATTACCCCTTTAATCCGCAATGTATTACAAAACCAGTGCTATTACATCCAAGTACGAAGATGAATAAGGGTGGTCATTAAGGTCTTAATGCAGAGGGAGCAGTGGAGGCCCCTCCAGGCACCCCTTCCTTCCCCCTGCACCCACAGCATCCCTTGTCACCACACGCTGCCGGCGCCTGAGGAGCAGCCGATAGGACAAGGGGAAACGGCCTCGAGTTGCATCAGGGGAGGTTTAGGTTGGATATCAGGAAACATTTCTTCACCAAAAGGGCTTTCCAGCATTGGAAGGGGCTGCCCAGGGAAGTGGTTGAGGCACCATCCCTGGAGGTGTTCAAAAGACGGGTTGACATGGTCCTCAGGAATATGGTTTAGTGATTTTTATTTCTTATTTATTTTGTTGTCAGAGTTAGGTTGATGGTTGGAGTAGATGATCTTTAAGGTCCCTTCCAACTTAGATGATTCTATGATTCTAGGATTCTATGATTAAAGTCACAATAAAGTGCGTAATGCCATGCACTGACAAGCAGAAAAGGATGCTTAAGTGTACTGATTGTTCATGAATCACAAGCTATTTCTGATTATCATGAGAAAACAAAAATTAAGATTCTTTTTGATCACTGCAATGATTTCATAATCAAGGATGTTCCAAACCTGATTTGAATTTCTGTTGGGTTTTATACTTTCTGTAAAATGACTGGATCTTTCTTGCAGCTGCAACCCTTTCACAAACAGCTGCATTACCTTTATTTAGTTCACCTAGAAATACAAATGTGACAGTAATGTTTCCAATTGACTTGAAAAGCAGTTTGCACAATAGGACTGTCAGATGTAGGGAAGATAAAGTAATTAATTCTAAAACAGCAGAAAATGGAGAAACCCTGGTACATAGGTCAGGTCAGGATCTATCAGAGCCACGGAGGAGAAATGTTAGGGACTCAAACACTGTGCCAGAGGGGAGAGGCAGCTCCCTCCTGCCTCACCCACCGCCCGTGGAGCGGGATCCCACCCTGACACAGGAGAGGTGGCCTGCAGGGTCTCTGTGGGGTGGTTTGTGACCACGCATGGCTGGGGCTGCGTGGAGACCAATAGATCCAACACTGGACATGAAAAGCACTGACACAAAGACTGAATGGCAGAAAACGCTACTTATTCTACAAAAAGCTATTCTAAAACAGTTTAATCTTTCAGCACACTTTTTTGTAGCTATGTTTCCATCAAGAACCACAGCCCACCTTCCTGCCCCTAACCCTCACTCGCTCTCAGCCAGACCCGGACACGGACCCTCGCTGGCTCCCACTGCGGTGGGGACAGGGGACCGCTGAGCCGACGGCGCGTCCTCCCGGCCAGGGCAGAGCTGGGGACACACCAGGGGACAGAGCTCAGCTGGGGACCAGCCGGGGCTGTTACAGACAGCACTTCTGAAACACAGTGTGGTACATTGGGTCTCCTGGCGATGTCCCAGATAAAAGCCCACACGCTCAGCAGGTGCCAGTGGCCACAGCCCCAGGGACCTCAGTGACCACTGGCACCCAGTGCTGACCTGCCCTGAGCCCCTACAGCTCATTTGCCAGCTGGCTCCATCTCCATTTCTGCGCAGAGCCCGCTGGGAGCTGGCACACGTGGGTGGAATTATCGACAGACAAAACAGCTATGTTTTCTCAACTTGGTAGGAACTGAGTGGGTTTTCCTGTGCAGCCTCAACATACGGACGGGAGACACACAAAAGGTAAAACATGCACCAGGTCAACCCCCCTAGCCCTCCTGACGAAACACACCCACCTCGTTTATCATCCTCGGAGTCGCTGTCGGAATATCCATCGCTTTGCTCCTTCTCACTGTCGGAGGCCTGCAGTGCGTTCGGGGATGAGGTTTTACTCTCTTTTTCATAGTCTAAATTATGAAGTTTATCATCTGAGGATGACTTTGACATTCCATTCATTTGGTCACCAGTCTGTCCCACTTCATTAACTTCTTCATCTGCCTCAAAATCTTCATCATACTCTAAATAAAAGAATCATACTGTGAGACAGGAAACAGAATTCACAACTAATAAAGTTCTTTTGAAGCAGAAAGAGGTTAACTTCATTAATCTCCTTTTGCCTTGGCATTTGCTCAATCTTTTTAAAGACACGAGAGAATCTAAGACCACAGACAGGAATCATAAGAGCACATTATTGTACAGAAGTCTCATGTTTTTCATAGATAGAGCAGCAAAAATGTAGTAAAGCTACTGAATGATGCATCAAGTATGATTGATATATTAAAAACAAAACAAAGAAAATCATTAGCCACTGAAAGGACTGGAAAAGTTAAGAGCTGGGCAAACTCAGAAATAAAATGCAAGGCAGTCTCTTGTTACAGGAGAAAAATACAACAGAGAAAGCTGGAGAAAGGTAATATATTGTAGCACAAGGTAAGAAAAGTATGGATTGACATGGCTAATTAGCAAAGAAGTGGCTTACAAAGTAAATGAATTAACACAATCCAGCCAAGGGGCGCTGCGGAGGAAGAGTATGTTACGGCACGGCTCAGCGCGCTCCTCCAGCTCCTGGGGGAAACCCTGGGACAAGCAAAGCTTACGGCAGAGTGACCATTTCTACAGCAACAAGGTCTGGATCCCGTCCCAGGCCACCAGCCTGACAAGTGTAACACCTGACAGACAACCGCCCGGGTCTACAGGCAGAGCTGCCTTCGTGTGTGTCACCAGCCTCCCCACCAGCCAGGGCAGCGCCGGGTGACACCCCGGGCACCAGCCCTCGGCCATCTCCATCCCAAACCCAGCCGTCCCACCGCTGCCACCCTCGCTGCGCAGGGAGCCAGCAGAGCAAAGAGTGACAGAGCTGTCACCACTGACACACCAGCTGTCCCTCATGGCCACAACTCCTCACCTCTCAATTTTTATTGCTCATCCCTTTTTCTTCCCATCAGGGCTTCTGAAGCACTGAAGTGACAGAGCGCCAAGGACAGAAATGAGGAGCTTCTGATGCAGAACCAATTAGGCAAATAAACAATTACCCAGACAATGAGAATTAAGGGAATAAGGAGATTTAGTTTCTGTATTAAAAATCAATTGAGATTCCAACTGAGCTGTCGAAGTGAGGCCTCCTTCAGTAACTGTCAGAAAGGTGCCCAGCTCCTGGCAGGCAGAAGGCTTGATGGATCACAAACACTCACCCACAGGGACTAACAGGGAAGCTGAGCACTAGCACTGCAGAATTAGGAAATTAAAATAGGAATGGGAAGTAGGAATTAAAATTTCTCTCTAAATTTGGCTTACCCTGCGAGAGGTGTTACAGGAGGAGTGAGTGAAGGCAGGGGCTGGGCTCTCTGTCCCATCCCATCCCATCCACTGGCTCTGGGGAAACAGCACCTTCTGAGCATGCAGTTGGAGCTGCCACACGCCAGTTTTACACCACAAATATTATCTTTGCCTGCCACAAGAAACACCTCTGTGGCAAACTCCCAGCAAGGGCAGCCTCTCTCCCCTCTCTTCTTAAATCTCTGTCGACAGGGACAAGATGGGACTCAGGAGGGACAAGGTGGGCCAGGTACAGCTGGCAGCAGGAGTGTTCAGTGAAGGGAGAGGACGATGGCCCCAGCAGAGCTGGAGCAGAGAAGGCAGGAAAGGTGGAGCAGAGCTGGAGAAGAGGGAACAAGTCTTGAACAAGAGAGGAAGCTGGAGGTTTGGGCAGGCACCAGGTAAGCAGTGCCCAGGGTACCATGCTGGAAAGAACCTTAGGTCAACAAAGCATCGCACTCCTGCTGGCCACAGACAGGAGAAAACACCAAAATAGTTCATCTGCCACTGAATCTTGCTGAGATTTTGCCACTGTGTGCTCCTCCCATCTTCCATCTCCTTTTCCACCCCCTGCCCCTAAGGCCACCATCTCCTCTCCATTCCCATGTGCCCATGTCCTGTCTCCCCTATGAGCTCACCTCAGACCCACTCTCTCCCTACACACACCCAGTCTCATTTCTTCCTTCTGCTCTACTTGTCCTCCCCTGCTGCCATTCTCCTTCTCCACTGTTGTCCCTTCACTGTCCCCTACTTTTCCTCCTGCTTTCCCACCTCAGGCTCCCGTTTCAGCCTCTCAGACCTTCCTTACTCACTTGCTTGGCTCTTGCAAAACCCTCTCACCCTGGTGCTTGGCTGAAAGGAGACCCACTGGGTTTGTTGCCCCGACACAGCCATGGCCACATTTCTCACACATGAGGATGCTCCAGGTGAAGTTGGAAGCCCACAATCCCACACCTTCTCCAGAATCATCCTCTGCCATTTTCGATCCCCCGCGTGTGTTTTGCAATACTGTACCGGTTTTACTGGTGTCTTTCTGACTATCTTCACTCTCACGATCAGACAGTTCTTCCTTTTCTTCTTTTCTGTACTCCTGTTTGTTCTCCATTTTATCCTCAACAGTTTCCACACTGGCTTCATGACCTGGTATGATGACTAACAACGAAGCTTTGCTTGGTTTCTGCTCAACACTGCTTTCATTTGGCTCACTGTGCTCTCCATCTCTCCAGGAACCCACAGGATTTTCCTCATGGTCCTCCATCTTTCTCTTGGGAGGGGATGGCTTTTTGTCCAGACCCATTGCAATAATGCACCTATAAAAAAACAAGGAGAACTGGAAAGTATTGCATTTTTCTTTCTGTGAGCAACAGAAGGGCAGGAGACACAGTGAGCTATTCAGCTCATCAGCAGCAGTAAAAGCAGGTTCCCATCTGCCTCTGCATTGCCACTTGGACAACAAGGTGACTGACAATGACTCACTTGGAGAAGCCCCCTAAAGCCCACGGGTTCTCCACAAATACAGATGCAGTTCCTCCTCAAAGGAGAGTAACAGTCTGCACTTAAAGGTGACAACTGAAGGTTCTACAGAGCTGTGCAGTGCCAGCAGGATTTATAAAGAGGAAACAAGTGATAAACCCTCTAAAGTCTGGGCTGCTAAGTCCTTGTGAGCAAAGTGTATTCGTCTCCATACCTGTAGCAAGGAGATGCTCCCTCCACATTGAGGAACCCGAAGTACCCGTGTCTGCCGCCCAGCCTGGAGCGCTTCTGGTGTTTGTACTCACAGCAGCAGCTCAGCCTGTCCACTTGCATCCCGTTGAGGAAAAAGGTGAGGCTGAATGGGAAGCCGTGGTGTCTCTTTGAGATGAACTGAAAGGTCTCTGCAGTGACAGAGAGGAAAGGGTTCAGAGACAAAGGTTATGTGTTGCTGTCAGCCCATTGCAATTCTATCTCTGCATCACCACAACACACCCAGCCCTGGAGATGGGGTTCTTTGGTTCTCAGATGTATTAATTAGTTGGTAAAACTCCTCCTCCTCCCCACTCAACAGCCCTGTCTCTTTCAGACCCAGGAGATCCAAGCTGGACACCCCTGTGCCCACTAACAGACCATAGCACAGGGTCAGTGTGGGTGCTCGCCGCAGAGACTGGAGCCCCCACCTCCAAAAACTAACTCTGCCACTTGCCCTACAGGAGGCACATTATGGAGAGGAGGTTCCCTCTCAGGTGTGAATGGGGCTCGGGACAACGGGAGCACACCCAAGGGACACCCAAGGGACAGGGCTGTGACATACACCCCAAGCAGACCCACGGGCACACTGCAGCACACCCACAGCCTCCGGGGACTGGCCAGGGTCTCTGCAGCACCTCCCCACAGGCAAACACAAACAGGGTGGGTTCTGTGAGCTGGACTGAGGGGTGTGATCTGTGGAATCGCTCTTCCTCATAAGTGAAAATCTCCCAGCCATTTCTTCTTCCCAGGTTCCCAGAACACAATTCACCTATTACTGGTGTGACGGAACCGCGTCCATCAAAAAGAGGTGGGAACTGGGCTCCCACTACGTACCTTTCCTTCTGGATAACAAGCAACAGGGACTGATGGTCTTAAAGATCCCTTCCAACCTAGACATTTCTATGATTCTACGATGTGCTATGGTAAGTCAGGCACACATAGCCCTACTTAAGGACAGTTTATTAGCGCAATGACTATTAACCACACATCTCAACACAAAACTAATCTAAGCTAGAGTATTTTGTTCAATCAGTTCTCTAAATTCTTCTCCTATAATTTGCAAAAGTAACTGTAACCTCAGTTTCCATCACAAAACAGTAGATCCAGATTCAGTGTGGAGGCAAATCCCTGGATGCATAGATCTTGACTGAGCTCAGCTGAAATCATTTCCATATCACATCAACGTTTTAGCGAAAAAAAAAAAAAAAAGATGTTGCCAGAATCAATATGAACTCTTTGACTCTTCATCCTTACCTCCTTCCAACAGCTTGCCTTTGTAGACACAAAGGTTTTCTCCTCCGCAATGCTGCTGATAGACTTTGATTTCATCTCTGTAAGCAGCGCCATCGTGAGATAAATGCACACTTTTTCCTAGAAAGACCATGGTAACAAACACATTGCTGCGTGGTGAGGGCTTCGGGAATCCTCCAGAACTCTGCAGCAGGAAATACACAGAAACCACACTCAGCTTCCAGCTCCAGCAAAGGGTGAGCACAAAGATCATGTATGTGCCACAGACACTTGAGGCCTCCAGTGTTTTAAGACAGCCCTTGAGCTTCTTAAATTGGAAAGTGTTTTGTAACGCACAGAAGGGCAGGAAAGTATTTTGGACTGAAAAACCATTGCACTGAATTGCCCAAAATTGCAGGGACCAGGTTTAATGACCCATATTGTCCCTCCCAGTCCTGGGTTCCTACAATTTCCTTTACAGGAATCAAAACTGGCAGGAGCTATAGTGTAACAGATGACATTTCCATACACTCAATGTCATACACCCCTCTGGAGTTCTGGCGCTAGATACGGTCAGAGACAGGATCAGATTAACTAAGATGGAAGGCTTTTAGTAAGAGTTGCTGCGTTTTTTCTGTCTGAGCACTTTTTTTCCCCCCAGCTGATGAAAACCATCAAGTGTTTTAGTATATAGAGAGATGGTTGGCAGTGACATAGTTTAGTAATTATATATTTTCTTTCTTTCAAAAATTCAGTGAATCTTTGCGCAAACTAGGAATGCAGATCTTCCAGCACTAAGCAAATACGTCAATGAGGAATACAGACAAACTGAGCAGCAGACAGAGCTTACCTTTGTCAGAAGCTGCTCCAGGCCATTTGGTGCCGTGGTGGGACGGAACCTCCTGCCCCTGGGCACCCTGTTTCTCACTGCGTTGACGTCCCGGTCTCCTCTCTGCAGGGGGGGTGGTGGCACCGGCACCATGTGGCTGCTAATGGCAGGGAGCTGGTTCCGGGCTGTGCCGGGCACATACTCCACTGGGGTCATGAGCCTCAACCCGCTCCTCTCCTCCTGCAAAAGCGTTGTAGCCAGGTGACACAGGTTATGCACAAAGAGCTGCCAAGCACATTGAGCTAAGGGGGGTTTGACTGCTCTTCACGTGACACACGGACTTCTGGAACAGTTCCTTAACTTGGGGCTTGCAGGTTTGTTCATGGAAACATTTCTGTGCTGAACTCCTTTCTTTTAATTTGCAAAGCAACAGGCAGAATGCTTGAAAATGCCACCCTGGTAGCTCTCCACAGCACTGTAAAGCATGCACGACCGGTGACCCTGCAGCTCTGGTGACACTGGTCACCCCATGGCACCGCTGCTGTGCTCAGCCGGGGAGCACAGCCCAAAGCAGCCACCATCCCACAGCTGTAACGTCATTTGGCAGCAATTATGCAAGATGTGGTTCAAAATGCTTCTTTCCCCCTTGTAGGGGAGGTTCAGACCTCCTTCAGGATGAAACACAAACAGAGAACCAGGGCCCTGAAAAGCAAGACATCTCTAGGGAGTAAATTCTGCCAACGTTGCATGCTCTGGATCCGATCCAGCTGCTTTGTCAATAACGAGCATTAAAGAAACCATTTAAATCACCTGCAATTTGCACAGACATAGATAGTGCTGGCAAATTCTTGGAGAAAGGATGGTGGCCACCATGATACAGAGCAGAAGGAGGCAGCTACGCATACAGTGCCTGCCAGTGGCAGGTCACCGTCCCATTTCAAACTCCTCCAGTCCCAGGGGACTCCTAACACAACACCAACTACACAACATTCTTCTGGAACAGGAGACAATCCAAATCTCACCTGAAAGCAACTGCGTATATATCAAGATCATGTTTGGCTTCTCCAAAAAGCTCTCATTCTCTGAACCCACTACTGTGACTTAGGAGGAGAAGTAAAGAAAAGGAGTTAGGTTTTCTGTTACTTTGCAGCTGTAGGTAAAAATGAAAACTTCTAAGACCATGTCAAAATATTCCTGAGTAATTGGTATCAACCGAGTGGCTGCCGCCCTCTCCACCTAACAGAAAATCTATTTAGCAGCAGAAAACCTTGCATGCAGAGAGATTTCATAATATGAGAGAGAAGCCACCACATTTTCCTGGCTGTGATCAACAGCTGGGCATTAGAGCAGTACGAAAATGTCT
Organism: Calidris pugnax; assembly: GCF_001431845.1. Lineage (NCBI taxonomy): Eukaryota > Metazoa > Chordata > Aves > Charadriiformes > Scolopacidae > Calidris > Calidris pugnax. The sequence continues at coordinate 281,379 of NW_015090768.1, read as the reverse complement.
TGAAAATTCAGGGGAGTCTGAAAAGAAGAGTTTAAATAAAAGCTGATAACATTTGGTAGGCATGTTGCCTCTGCAGCATACAGTTCTGGGAATTACACTACTAAAGCAGTCTCTAAAATTATATGATTTCCAGGATGAAATATGGCCTCACCTCACTGGCAAACTGCTGGCTATTCCCAAGCGCGTGGCACTTGTGTTTGGAGCTGGAAGCCTTTGGTACAGACCCCGCGGCAGCACAGCGAAGGGGCTGGAGGCGAGGCGGGCGCTGCATGTGTCCTGGGGCTGTATTGGGTCGCCAGGAAGTCTGGAAGAGGGAAAAGCAAACAGCTACGAAATCTGTGTATGGTTTCCACACCATAAAGGGAAAAAAAATTAAAAATAGCACTTATCAAGATATTTGGAAGTGATGAGTGATTCTCAGGTGCCTTCAGGAAATGAAATTTTCTAGTCTGCCCCTGGAGAGCCAGACCATTTGGGCATGTCTGTCTCATTAAGCATCCAAAAACTGGAGCATCCAGAATAACTCTTGGGCATAAATCTAGGTTTTGCTACTCTCTTCACAGTGCAGCCCTGAAGCAAACATAATGAACTCGTAGGAACTCTGGCAGCGTGGGGCGTTTTGAGGGCCTCAGCACATGGACACCGAGAGAACACACGACATAAGCATGCCTGCTTTCCTTCAATACTCAGCATTTTTCTGGCTTCCTTTAATCTCATCTTTTCCCTGTATATCATTCAGAATACCAAATTAAAATGTTAAAACCTAAAAATGCTATTTAACTGAGTTATCTCACCATCTTAGAAAAGGCTGGCTCCTTGGCCTGGTGCTGCTGAGAAGGATGTCCACCAGTATAACCAACTGCAGGTGCAGGTGCCCTCTGCATGGGATGGAGAGGAAAAGGTCAGTCAGGACCCAAAGTTTCTCTTCCATCTGCACCAGTTATCACTATTGAAATGCAGAACCAGGTAAAAGTAGACCTTTGACCTTAGACTGTAGTACCATTACATTTCAAGAGTATATTAACATTCCTCCTCTGCCTGTTACTAGAGAATAAGAGGTTTCTGAGCCAGAGCTCCAAAGCATGGTCTTCTGGACTGAGCCTGAGCCAACTCTGTTTTCTAAGAGTGCAGGAATTGCTTGCAGGATTTTACCAGCCCCAGGACTCATTGCCTCACTGTACTGAGGCTGGCCCAGCCCTGGGTGGTAACACAGCTAAAAGGGAAAGATTGAAGCAGATTCATCACAAGCAAAGCTATTTTTTCCAAGTTCTGATGTGCCACTCCCGCAACATCGGTTTCTCGAGGTTTCTCTTCCGTTACACAATCCTGCAAACAGGAAATCAGCCTCAAGTGACCAAGGACAAGGCCCGAGTCTGGAGAGACCCAGCAGGGATGTCACAGGTACACATGCACACTTCCAGCTGTGCGTACTCACATTATAGCTCATGGGATCTTGGTGAAACTCACCGCTTGGGAGTGACCAGCTGGTTCTCCAGCCACTAAAGGATGGAGCCCATAGCGATTCCTTGGCCCAAGGGGTGGAAATGGGGCATGCATATAGCTAGCACCTTCCACTGATCTTCTGGATTGTTGCACCTAAAAGAACAGACATTTACATCTCTGAGGTACTAAATACAATTAACAGCAATGTTTGAGCTTGCCTTCCGTCTGTCATTGGACAGTGATGATGATCAAACTGCCCAGACCCGATGGAACACCTGGTTAAGGAAGGAAAGGAAATCAAGGGAGAATGAGAGAGGGACAAGGGAAAAGACTTGTTCCCATCTCTGACTCATCTCCCTGCAGCCCTCTCCAGCTGCAGATCCCCCAGATTCAACCCATCTGCCTGTTCCTGCCTATCTCCTGATTCTTGGTTTGGTTGAAGGTCTCTTTCTTTTTTAAATGAGAGCATCTGGCACTTCCTTGCTCTGGCTGCTGCCCCTCCCTACCTTTTCTTCTCAAAAGCTCCACACCGGGCTGACCACCCTTCTGGACACAGCCAGCTATGCTTCTCATCCTCCCTTGCCCATCCTCTGTCTTTCTCCTTCCCTTCCACATTAGCTACTCAGCCGAAGCCACTGAAGGTCTGAGGTGAGAATGAAGTTTCACTGCTGATTGCAGGCCGGGTGCTGTGTGCCCGTGTGGCACCGCAGCAAAGACAGAGATCACGTATCTGCAGGCGTCTCCCTTACACTTCTCACCGAAGGAAGCAGATTTGGTTTATGTTCCAAAATTATCCAAGTCCAGAGTCCCTTGATGGGGCGCCATAGTCACTGTTTCCACTGTGGAGACTTTCTACCAGGTCAGTAAATAATGCCTTTGCAATAGCAATCAGTGTTTTTCATTAAAATCTCCTCCTTTCTTTACCTGAAGAATTGCTCATAAATGATTATTTAGAATTAAAAAGATTTGACATTGCTTTTCAGCTGCTTTAAGAAGCAGCTAGCTACTCAATGCCTTCTCGGTGTATGCAGGCTCCTAACAAAGAAATAAGATATTGAGTATATTTCAGCCAAAATGAGAACAACTTTTCCCAAATGAGTCCAAGTGACTTCATGGGGAGAAGAACCATGACCTCGGTGGGGTTTCCATGACTGTAAGAACTAGAGAATTGAGCTCTACCTACATGACACCACAGTGATGACCCCTGAAACCTCTTTTCATTAGGTACATGTTGGTGCTGCTGAATGCCATGTGCAGAGGCAAAGAGCTGAAAGCATGAGCTCAGTGCTCAGCAGCAATCAAAAGCAGAGTCTAGAATTACTGGGGGAACTGCAACATGTATCTTAAATTATTCATCCAGTTCTGGTTCTTCATTTCAAAACAGAAACAGTAGAACTAGAAAAGGTTAAGAAAAGGCAACTGTACTGAGAAGACTGGAATGGCTCATGTACGAAAGATTCAACAGACTGAGGATCTTCAACTTAGAAAACTGAGCAGGAATGTGTAAAAGGCATGTAAACCCACAAACGTCTTGAAAGAGGGGAACAGTTATTAACTTTTTTCATAAGGAGAACAATGGAGCATCAAAGAGAGTTAGCAGACAGCAGATACATTCATTATTGTACAGAAATGCAAGGAAGCACCATTTCATACAGCTCAGAATTAAATTCCACAACCAAGAACGCTGCAGAACCAAAACAATCAGTAGGTTCAAAAGGGATCATGTGCATGAATGGAAGTTCCCGAACTGCTGAGCAGAGGAGGGAGGTGTAACCTGGGGCAGGATCATCCTCTACTTGCCTGTTTCTTGCACTTTTTCCATGAGCATCAGAGACAGGACACTTGGCTCAGTGATTTTCTGACCTGACTCATGGCTGTCGTTTAACACAGGGCAAAACTGCCCCGTCCCATCAGTTCCCAGTACCACTTGAGCCCTACCTTGATTTTCTGCACCCTCTCCTTCTTCATGGAATTTTCAAGTTTCCTTCTCATTTCCTGCTGATGGTGACGCTGTCAATGTAAGAGAAAGAGAAACCTCGTTAATGGACATTCTGAGATGTCAATGAGCCTAAGAACACTTGCTTCTGTTCTGCTCATCACTTGCCTGCTCCCTGGTCCTCACCGAGCCCTGTGATGAAACTGCTGCTGGTGCACTCCATTTGCGTTCCTCCCGTGTGTTTTAACACTGGCAGGGGAACCACTGAGCATTTGTAAGGTTGTAGAGACCAACACCATTCTTGATACGTAGCAGGAATGTGCCCAAATTTTGTACTCCAATAAGATACATAACCATGTTCAAACTATTATGCTTTGATTAGAATTTTTTTCAGAAAACTACCCTGTGAATATCCTCCTGTGATCTGCTGAGTGCCAAGGAGCAGTGAGTGAGCAGGACAGTGTCTGCTCTGATGCTTTAACACTGTGGTTTAACCGCGAGAGGCCGGGGGAGGCTTCATGGGGGGGACGTCAGCCACAACGACTGTCCTTCTGCCCAGCAGGAGCGTGCCCTCAGGGGAGCAGGAGGGCACAGCTGCAGGGCCCAGCCTGGTGGGAGTGAACAGGCACTGGCTGGCAGCAGGGAAGTCCCTGGAAAGGCTTACACACCGCTGGGAGACACGTACCTCCATGTCAAGGACCTTATGAAATATGGCCCGAGCCAGGCACTCCTGTACATATCTCTGCTGATCTCTCTTCATGGCATTCAGCCGGTATTCCTTCTCAGACAATATTCTCCCACTCCTTGAGATCTGCCATAAAGAAGTACAATATAACTAAAAGGAGAAGACAGAATGAGGTATGTTTTGAAGCGGAGCACAATTTCCCAGAAGGGCTGCTTTCCCTCCCCGGTGAGCTGCCCCCTCTGCTCCCCTCTCCCTGCTGGAACTCACCTTCCCCCCACACAAGGGGACCTCCTTCGGCCCCCGGCCCCCCCAGCCAAAGGAAGGCAGCGGGAGGGGGCTCAGCCTTGCTCCTCATGGGCCATTGCCCAGGTCAGCAGAGGGGAATTAAACACTTGCCTTCCTACTGTGTGAGGGCTGCACCTGCCTGTGCTCAACAGAGTCACACCAGGAGTGCATAAATACTCTTAAAAATAGTCAGCACATTCATCTTTACCAAATTCTTCAGTTTTCCATTAAGCACTTCTGAAAAATAACACTGAAGCTGTTTAAACAGCGAGTAGAGTCAACAACGCTTAGGTTTCACAGTTTAAAAAACCTAAGAGAATCAATGTGATTCTGTGCATTTGCCAACTGAAAGGTTTTGCAGAGGCAAACCCAAACGAGCAAAAAGAGACAGGAGTAAAAGAGCAGAAAGAGTAAAAACATAAAAAGCATTCTGAATTTACCAAAACCTCTCCATGAAATGCCTGGCTGTGAAACACAAGCAGATGGACAGACACCCTCACGGCACCGCAGCGACACGGGGCCACGTGCAATAACTCCCTGAGTGGGTCGTGGGGGGAGGCAGGGGCGATGCTGAGGCTCACACACACTCACACACACCACCCCCTGCCCCCGGCTCACACAGACCAGCACTGAGACCCTCCCCTTACAGAGGGCGCAGGGGAAGCCCAAGGCTGATACTCCATGGAGTACGGGCTCCAGACCGCCTGCCAGCACATGGCTCCTGCTGGAACCCCCTCCACAGCAGCCCTCAGACAAACCCACCCCCAGCGTCATCCCGGGGCTTCCGTCTGGCACCGCCGGATTTCACACCTTTTTCTGGCTGCTCAAATTCTTGTCAACAACAACACACACCTCTGACAAACGACAGAGCCACCGGTGTTTCTACTTGTGCAATATCAAAAGAAACAAAAAAATTCTTTTCTTTTTTCTCAGAAAAGGAAACTTTTCGGTCTCACCAGTCCTGATCTCCGAAGATGCCGTCGTATCTTGGCATTGCTGAAATATCCAGCCAGGTGTTTGTCTGTCAGGCTATTGTAGGTTGCGAGAAACCTGAAATAAAATCAATACAGATGCATGTAATCCCCCCGACAGCCAAACTATGCAGCTCCAGGTATAAAGACCTACCAATAGCTTGCTGCACAAAAGGCTGTCGGCTCAATCATGCCCAGCATTTTGTCAGATAAATGCCCATTAGATTATGTAAAAGCAACATCTTGTTGCCTGGGGAAGACTCGTATCAGAAACAAAAGGCTTCTCCATAAGATACAGAGCTCCACACCCAAGGGTGTACCCCGATGGGGGCTCGGGGTCCCACACAGCCCAGCCCCAGACGGCTCCTCCAGCACCTCCTGCAACAGCCACCCCAGACAGGTCTCCTCTGGTGACAGACCTGGCACTGAGGGAGCTCCTGGCAGCCTTTGCAAAGACCCATAAGAATAACTTGGGTGGGGAGGGACCCCCAGAGGACATTCTTTAGGCACATCACCTGTCCAACTTCACTCACACAGAGGAGTTTTCCTGTGGTGCTCGTTGCCAGCTCTCCACCACTATTGTCTGGTACCTAACACAAAAACTGCTTTCTCCAGTCCCCTTACGTTAGCTGAAACCGCTCGCACCAAATATTAAAATGCAAGAACCTCACAAGACTTTTCCAGTTCCCGAGTCTATGTACTAGAGATTGTCTTTAATGCATACATTGAACAATCCAAAGAGAACAAAATGCACCTCTCTTCTATTTATTGGTGAAAAACTGTAAGACCAACAAATGAGGAGAACCAGACCACGCAAGCAAGGTCTTCCCCTTCTCCATCCATCTCTGGAGAGCCAACAGAGCTACATCATCACAGCTACCAATGACCAGATCTTCCAAAAATTGTACCTAAGATATGAGAGTTGAATACAAAAACCATTCACCATGAGCAGATAGATTTTTAAATAGATCTTAGCCAACCTTATCTTACTTCAGCCTCTGGAAAACAGGACGAATAACAAAGTTAGTGACAGTAGGCTTAAGTTTTAATACTCTAAATCCATTCACATTTGTAAAATGCATACACTCAGACACACATTGCATGTGTCCAGCCTGACCTTAGGGATCTCTAGGCTGGATATATTTTCATTACACGACAAGAGATTGATCTCTATTGTTTCCTTTGGCTTTAAATTTAAACACCACAGTACCTCTATCACATATCCTCCAATGGGACAGCTCGAGATAAATGTCTATTGTGAGGCTCGGGTACCACACACAGAAGTAAACTCAAGAAAAAAAGAGCAAATGAAAAAAGAAAAGGAATCTAAAAAACCAAAGAGATCATGGATTTACAGGAATTTTATCTGAGGTTTCACAATAATCTAACTGGTAGCCTACCAACAATAAATTAAACTTTAAACAAACAATTTAGCTTACCCTGTTATGCATGTTGATTAAACACTGCTACTATAGCAACTGTTCTACATCACTTTTTAAATCCACTGTTTGCACATGCATTTGAAACCAGCAGATTACATCAGTTGTGCTAAGTATTGACTTATGGTATCACCTGGCAATTGCGCACGGAGACCGAGGAGAAACTCAATCCAATTCCTTTTCATTTACTTCCTTCCATCTCATATTTCACTATAACTAGTTAAAATGATCACCTGGCAATTGCGCACGGAGACCGAGGAGAAACTCAATCCAATTCCTTTTCATTTACTTCCTTCCATCTCATATTTCACGGCCCATATAACTAGTTAAAATGCAACTCCCGTCAGAGCACAGTGATGTAGCAACTCCACTTTCAAAGAAGTCTCTGTACATGTATTTTCTCATTTAAATTATGAGCAGACTAGTCCTCAGAAATGCTGAATTAAATTCAAAGTTCAAAAGGGCATTTGGAGGAAATAAGGAAATGTTTTGGGCCTGAACCAAAACCCATTGAGCCATTGGAAAGAACCCAACCAGGTCCACCGTGTTTGGAGCCCACACTGTGTATCACTATGAGTTTTAACACCTCTCTTACTCATTGGAAAGGATATCAGGACAAAGGCACAGTAGGCAGCCTACATTAGTTTTGTAAAGCAAATCCTCACAGTTAATAATTTACCATGCAATTAAATCAGTGACTGCTCACCAAAGAAATAATCTAGGAGCACACCAAAGCTTTGGTTATTGATTGCTGGTGTCATAGGGACCAACAGCGCCCGTGCTGTGTGTCACAGCGGGACCTCATTGCCCTCCAGGCACACACACCGTCCTGCCCTGATGGAGACCGTTCCTCACCCCGATGAGCTGATGGATCTTCTGCCGGGGACATAAATAAGAAGGGCTGGTCCAGCCTTCAGGCAGAACAAGTCTCACCACACCAGCCCATTCAGCATCCCAGCAGGGAGGGGCACCTTCCTGCTGCTCCCTTTGGGACCAAAGACTCCTCGTGGGAGACCTGCCAGGCACCCGGCCGCTGCTGGCCGTGCCTTCCCAGAGGAAAATCCTCAGGCATCATGAGGTATATCCCACTTCCAGACAAAACAGTGTCAAGGGCTCCAGAGAGGTGAGCAGAGGATCAGAAAGCGGTTTTCTGCAGAACTGGAATTGGGCATTAAGGCCTGAAGGTCAGGACTTTGTGAATCCTGCCTGTCCTACGAATCCAAAGATGGTACAGCTCCATCATGGAGAATGGAATTTTGCCATCTGCTCACCAGTACGGGCATTCAGAAGGTAACTGCTGCCTTTATCATGCTATTCAGCACAACTGCCTATTGTTATTGGTGCCTCCAAGCTTAAGACAAGGAAATCTGGCCAGTGACTCTGCTGCGCTTGGGTTCCTCTCTCTCTGAGAAAGAGGAACACCTATTCAGAAGTCGAAAAGCCAGGAAAACAATTCCCAGTCTCCACAAAAGGAGGTTCTTGCTCTGTCTGGAGACAGAGCTGTAACACTGGTGAACCTGCTCTTCCAGCTGCAGCCCTGGGGAGCTCCAGCGGGGAGCTGCCGTGCAGGCCCTGGATGTGCTGCCACCAGACCACACCATCTCCAGTCATCACCCCAAGGCACCACACTGCTGTCAGACATCATCCCAAGACATCACTCTGCCTGCTGCCTTCATTCATTCCCTGCTGCACCCAGGAGAACCAGGCTGGAACACCACTACTGAACCAAAACTCACTGAAGTCAGCAGATGACTTGAAGTTTAGATGGGGCTTTGGAGTCTAACAATGATTAATTGGCTTATTCCAAGCCCAGAAAACCCACATGTACAGTTTTACTGAGGTGATAGTCATGGACAGGAGAGGCCATGGTCTCTCCAAATCATATCAATCTCTGCTTAAATATTTGCTGGACCCTTCAGCCCTGTCCATTGGACCTCAGTGAGACCACTGGGCACCTTCCCCATGGGCACACAGGTCACAGAGCTTCTTATTTCAAAAGCTTCATGCTGCTTTCTTTACTCCTCATCTGACCTGAATTATTTAACGGCCAAACCACTGAGGATCCTTTGCCCTCAGTGAGAATGATTTTATCTTATGAATACTTTGCCCCAGGGGATGGTCCAAGCTCAGAGGCATCCAAAGATCTAGTGAGCAGACAGAAAGGAGCTCGCTCTGCCTGTACCCAGAGGTAGCCTCGGTGCCCTGGAAGGCAGAGTGCTCGCCCAGCGCTGTGCCTGGAGGTGGGACAGGACCCTCGGGGAGTTCAGCACGGACAGGTGGAAATCCTGCTCCAACCCTGAACACAACTAGACATGGAAACGGGAGCCCAAAGACCCCTGTTCTGCTATGGACCGGTTGCAGGGCCATAAGCAAGTTGCATCATGTCTTATTCAGAGCATCCCCCCAAAACAGGATGTCAGATTTTGTCGCGGAGCCGGGGACCCGCAGAGCTGCCCGGGATGCTCAGTTCCCGCCCTCCCGGGGGAGCCGGGGGTCTCTGAACCCCCCAACCTGCAGACCCGAAGCCGCACAACCGCCGAGGGACCTGCCCGCAGCCGGGGGCCCGTTCCCTGCGCCTCCCCCGCCCGCTGCCGGCACACGGAGATTACCGGGGGCGCCCCGGGGGACACGGGTCACAGGCTCGGCCACCTCCGCCGCCCGGTCCCACCCGGCACCGCTCACCGCACGCACCCCGCGGGCACGGAGCCGCCCCCGAGCGGGGCCGTTCGGGCCGTTGCTCCCTCGGGACCGAGCGGGCAAACGGCGGCAGCGGCGCGGGCCCGGCTCCCGGCCGCGACAGGGACAGGGACACGTCCGGGGCCCGACGGCGGCACCGCGCCCCCCGCGCCCCTCCCGCCGGGATCGATGCGGGCGGCGGGGGGCAGGACCCGC
>NW_015090768.1:260228-271265 GCF_001431845.1 Calidris pugnax | reverse complement strand
CCGGCCCGGCCGCCCACCGCAGCCCCCGCACCGAGCCCCCGGCCCCGCAGCGGCACGGGCGGGTGGGCGCCCCCGGCAACGCCGGGCTGTGGGGCCGGGGAGGACGGGAGGGGGAGAAGGCGTTTTGAGGCGGCACAGACCCCCGGGGGAAACCCCGCGGGCGGTGGGCGGACACAGCGCGGTTTCCAGTGTCCATCCCCGCCCCATTCCCCCTGCACAGGTGACAGAGGTGACAGCAAAGCCCCAAAGCACACGGTCCGGCCATCTCCACCTTTACTCAAGCAAAGGAGACACAACCACCCTCCACTGCTCCTGCTGCTCCCTGCCTGCGGGTTCAGCTGCAGCACAAACCCCCGGGGATGCTCTGGGGGCCCAGGGCACACCCCAACGGGGCACAGGTCCCCAGGGTGGCCGAGGGCAGGGACACCATCCCACCCTGACACAGCTGATCCCAAGTGCTGAAGGACTTACACCGTCCCCATGATCTACCCACCCTCAGTACGGAATTGTCTTTGGTAAAGGAAGCAGCTACCACAAACATCAAGAGCCTCTCCATGTTTTGTCTTGCCAGCCCTGCAATTAAAGTTTCATTAGTTTATTGTATCCCGCTGTAGCACACAAAGAAGTCAGGAACACACACAGGAGCATGTAATCACAATGGAGAGGGGACCCCTTTAACAACTAGAAAGTGTAGGTGGCATTTATTCTGGGCACAATGAGATTAATAAATAGCAGCTGCTGCTCAGAACCATTCCACGCTTTTCGGTGTGGGGGACACACACAGGAGCCGTGTCCAGCCCCTGCCACGTGCTCACACCCACACAACGAACCCCAAACCTCACCTGTGCACCCCAAGGCCAGCACCAACCCCAGAGCCCACACGACCTGTCCCACCACCCAGACTGCCACCAGAGCTGCTGCTTCAGACCCCAGTCTGATCAAACCAGGACAAGCTACTCAAAACCAAAAACCTGACAGGGTCATCCTGCCCCATTCCGTTGTCCGTGGTCCTCCCCCTGTGGTTCCTCACTCCTCCCACACTTGCTGTCCAGTGCCACAGCACTATCTTTACTCACACAGCTTTTTCCAAAATTAAAACAGCCCCTTCCATTCCCACGATACATCAAAAATGCACCAAAGCAGCCGCTGTTGCATTGCATCCCTCCACACAGCAGTGTGTCAGGCTGTCCTTGCTGCTGGGTTCCCCTGCAGGGAGAAGCAGCGTGATGAACAGCAGAGCTCCTCTGACACCTTCTGGTGAGAGGCCCCGTGACACACTGCGCAGCGCCCACACTCATGGCACACCCTCTGACCACAGCCCACATTAAAAAGAATTAAATACTTAAAAACCTATACAGTTTATAAAGAAAGGCATACCTTTCATATGCACATCATCTCCATAATCATATCCATCATTAACCGTTACTGTAAACCTGCTATTTAGTACCTTAAGAGATGTTTTACTGACAGTGTTGTCAGGTGGAGTTGCAGATTCCCTTTGTGCCATCGTGGCCTCAGGCTGCACCCTGCCTCAACGAAGAGCAATAAGCAGCATCTCTTACCTGAGTAACCAGGGAAACACCACCTGTCACCTGCTCACGCCAGCTCAGCCATTCCTAAACCTCCAAATTCGAGAAGACAGAGAAATGCAACTCCCTGCTCCTACAGAAAATGCAACGCAGAAGGAACCCAGCTCCTCTCCATGGAGAAACCCACACAGCCTGGGTATGAAGGGTCCTCCATGCCAGGGGACAAGGAGGGGGAACATCTGCCCAGCCTGGGGATGAAGGGTCGTCCGTGCCGGGGGGACCCTGTTAATGGTCACCACAGCCGAGTCCACCCAGTCCTTCTCTTCTCTTCTGAGGCACTCACTGCAGTCATCAACTCCCCAAACACTCAGGCTTCCTCCCTGGCAAAACAACCCCTTCGATGCAATGGATTTAAGGTTTATAAGAACTGGAAACAATGAAATGACAGGGTGTAGCAGCAGCACGACCTCAGGTTTCCATTTGCGCAGAAGCAGCCGTACTCTGGTCTACCTGCTTTGGAAGATGGAGCTCAAGACCTGACCAAAAGTTAAAAAGCAAGTAACCTTCACAGGCAAAAATACTTCTAAAAATCTCCTGTTCAGCAAGGACTCACTTTTCCTCAAAGGAACAGAAATGCTCATCCCTGAAGGTGAGAAAACTCTTCTGCAAGTGATACCTTCACTGCTCATTAGAGAATTGTATCATTAAAAGGGAGTGCCTGTAACACCAAACAGTATTTTTGAGTGTAAAAACTGTCAATATATGAAAGAAATTGCCCTTTCTTAATTGGATTGTATTCGGAACAAATCACTAACGTGTACACATTCATTTCTGAACTAATGTGGATTCTCAGTACCCACAAAAGCAGTGCAGCCTCCCCTTGTCCCCTCGTAGCCCAGGTTCAGGTGACTTCACCTTTAAGAAAGGTCCCAGGAAGAAGTGAAACCCTCGATACCCAGCCACCTACCCAGGAACCAGCTGCCTCTGGCAATGGATCAGCACAAAGCAGCAGATACAGCACCCAGCTTTAGAGTTACAGTCCATTTGGATTAACCAGGAAACTCTCCCCTCAAGCACTGAGTCAGGCACAGCGAAACCAAACCTCCCTTCCACACGCTTCATATTCAAGGGATTCTTTGGCATCTTTGGAGCTGGAAAGTGAACTAGTTTGGCAGTAAAAGCTTTTATTCCAAGTAAATTACATGACAAGAGATGAATAAGACACATTGTGTGGCTGGAGAATGTCCAGAGCCCTAGTTACACACACCTAGTTCCCCCCCACAGGTGTGTCCCTGCCGCAGGAGCCGGGCTGGCCCCAGCCCCACACCCCCACGGTGCCAGCTCTGCCTCGGGTCCCCGCTCCCCTGCCCTGCAGCCCCACGCAGCAGGGAAAGTTTATTATTCACATGTCAGCCAAAAAGGCCACAAAAATTACCTGAAAGTATACCCAAAGTATACTTTGATTAAAAAAGAAAATACGTTCTTAATTAATTAATTAATGTAATTAATTAATGTGAGTTAGCATTTGCTGTTACTGTCCAACCTGATCAAAAGTATGTTTTATAACACACACTCCACGAATCACGTAAGCAAAGTTACAAGACAAGCGGGCGAGGAGGTCAGGGCAGGAGCACCATCTTGCCCCGAGCACCACTGCAGTGAATGATGTCCTCGTGAGCCTGAACGACCTTCTCCAGGGGGTACTCGGAGCCCACAGTGGGCCTCAGCCAGCCAGCTTCTGCCCCGTCCAGGAGCACTGCTGCACACTCCTGCCTCTCCTCCTGCATGGGACAGACACGGCACTTACCACAGGGTCTTTACATTTCAGAAAGGTATTATGCAAGTGTTAAACCAAATTTCACAACCCAGAAATATTTTATGATGTTCTGAGATTAAATCAAAATGTAAAGGAATGAACAAACCAGGCAGTTACGGTGAAACCGTGCTTTCATCCCTACAAATGGTTTTAACTGGAATAGAGAGGTGTTGGAATAAACCAAAAAAAACATTCTTTAAAATAAAAATGTTTCTCACCTCCGTTGCAAGAAACAGACTGACTCCAATTATGCTGGATTCTTTACTCATAGTGTCTCTTGGATTTATCTCGATGGGACCTCTACTGCCCACGACCTGGCACAAACGAGGTGAAAGACAATTAAGTTGTCACTGCTGAACAGCGTCGCCAAACGCACCCGCTGAAGCCGGTGACAAAAGCCACTCACCATCACCCTCCCTCCAGGGGAGAGCAGCTGCAGGTCAGCAGCCAGGTTGACGTTAGAGAGCATCTCTATTATTATATCCACTCCTCCCATCCCCGTGGACTCCTGGGCAGGACAGAACACGTTATTTAAATCACCCCAATTAGTGACTGGGGGCCACTGTTTAGCCATATGCTGCAGATAACACATTTTACAGTTTATTGTTTAAATTTTAAATACAGCCTTTGTGCTAATTCTGACAGCTAGTAAGTTTAATTTTAGCATATTTGACATGCTGAATTGCGATATGCTACCAGATTTGCCATTTGATGGTTGGACAAGATGATCTTTAAGGTCCCTTCCAACCTAGAAGATTCTGGAAGATTCTGTGATTGGAACTTGCTGGGATGCAAGAGGCTCTGAATGCCATTGCCTGTGAAAGCTCAGCTTCTCCAGCCTGGAAAAGTTTTTTGCCGTGTGGAAATGAAAAAGGCAGGACACTATTGCTCCTTCACAAATCTGCTTTAAAAAACCTCTGCAAACAACTGCTCACATTCTGTAAGAAAAATACATACTGCATCAACTAGCCCTGATACATGTGCTTACCTTAATTTTATCTATGTAATTAGCTTCCCTGTGATTAAATGCTTGGTGAGCACCATTTCTCAGAACCACGTTCATGCCTTCCTCGGTTCCTGCGGTACCCAGAACCTTTAAGCCACAAGCTCTGGCAATCTGACATGCTGCTATTCCCACCTGGGAGGGGAAAAGAAATAGAAAAAAAATATCTTTTTTCTCTTTCTTTCTTAGCATTTTGAGCTTTATATATTCTACAAGCAACTTAGAACTTACCCATTTAAGAAGTTGGCCTGGTAAACATTTTTTGAGCCGTAAGTAATTTAGATCTTAAAGATAGCCAAATAGTCTTTAAAAAAGAAAATATATTTACAGGCATAGTAAAGTTTTGCGTTTTTTTTTTAATAGCTATCAGCATTTGAGATAAATCCATATAGAATGTTGTCTGTCTGTGAAAGTTGGGCCATATATATTTGACAAGATTCAAATATAACAGGGTTTGTTCTAAGCAAAAAGTACCCTAAAGTCTCCAAAATAAAATTTCATTAATTTTGTTAATCCAGTCATTGATGCAAACGCAATCGTAAATGACGTGACAGACTAAAGCAGACCCAAGGACAGAAATCAGCATTTCTTACAACTTGCCTTCTCAAAATACTTACTCCCCCACTGGCCCCGTGCACGAGCACGCTCTCCCCGGCTTTGGCACGGCCCCTGCATGGAAACACAGGAATTATTGTCACCAGGAGCGCGGGACTTAATCACGAAGCATCAGGTGCATATACTGGCATGAAAACTCATCTTTCACACAGTGGTATTTCCAATTTATGGCTTAACAGGTATAATCAGCAGGCAAAATAAACCATATCATTTATGAATTTTAGTAACGTGCAACTATGTCAACACACAACTAGCAGCAGGGAACGGTCTGGTGCTGAACCTCAGTTCAAGATCTTCACCTGTCACAGGTCTTAAAATAAAGCACAATGGCTCTCATCATTTCCTCTGCCAAACGACACCAGATTTCACCATTTCCTCTGCCAAACGACACCAGATTTCCAGCCTGAGCCCTCGCCCAGCTGACATGGAGTTCTAAAAATGCCAGAATCCCCCATTTTACAGGACAATGAAAACATGAGCTTCAAAATTTTAAATATTCAAAAGGAAAATGCACAAACTTAGATTTGGCCCCTTACTTTTGGAAGAGGGCGCGATAGGCAGTGAAATAGGGTACTCCAATGGCTGCTCCCTGCCTGAAGTCCAGTTTATCTGACAACAGGAAGACTCTGTTAGCGGCAGCAACTGCATAATCTGCATATCCTCCAGAGATCGTGGCAGTGGTAAAAACCCTGTCACCTTTCTAGAAAGGAGGGAAAGAAAATTGAGAAATTAATCATCTCCCTTATTTTTTCCTGAATATACATTAAGAATCTCTTCACAGGGTTTAGGCTGTCTCTAATAGATCTCTACTTATATTTATCAGAGAGAAGACTTTATAAATGCTAATACATTCAAACAATGCAACACAAACCATACGATTTCATATGCTTAGATTTAAGTGTCGTAACTATAACCCCCACTCTCCAGTGTAACACACAAACCTTAATTAGCCTTAATGAACCCGAACACTGAAGAATTCCACCCACAGATCCCAAATGCAAAACCTCAAAAGCTTTTACAAACCCAAAAGAAACATTTCTCAATGATTTTTGTTCAAACGTGGAAAAGAGAGACACCCCCTAAGGTCAGTAAATACCGCTGCTGCTCTCCAGCAGGGGATGCTCAAGGCGCGGTTCAGGCGGTGCCGGAGGAACCGCACTGTCCGTGTGTCCCCGCACCCACAGCCCCCGCACTGTCCCTGTGTCCCCGCACCCAGAGCCACCGCACTGTCCGTGTGTCCCCGCACCCCCAGCCACCGCACTGTCCCTGTGTCCCTGCCAGCACCCACAGCCACCGCCCTGTCCCTGTGTCCCCGCACCCAGAGCCACCGCACTGTCCGTGTGTCCCCGCACCCCCAGCCACCGCACTGTCCCTGTGTCCCTGCCAGCACCCACAGCCACCGCCCTGTCCCTGTGTCCCCGCACCCAGAGCCACCGCACTGTCCGTGTGTCCCCGCACCCCCAGCCACCGCACTGTCCCTGTGTCCCTGCCAGCACCCACAGCCACCGCCCTGTCCCTGTGTCCCCGCACCCAGAGCCACCGCACTGTCCGTGTGTCCCCGCACCCCCAGCCACCGCACTGTCCCTGTGTCCCTGCCAGCACCCACAGCCACCGCCCTGTCCCTGTGTCCCCGCACCCAGAGCCACCGCACTGTCCGTGTGTCCCCGCACCCCCAGCCACCGCACTGTCCCTGTGTCCCTGCCAGCACCCACAGCCACCGCCCTGTCCCTGTGTCCCCGCACCCAGAGCCACCGCACTGTCCGTGTGTCCCCGCACCCCCAGCCACCGCACTGTCCCTGTGTCCCTGCCAGCACCCACAGCCACCGCCCTGTCCCTGTGTCCCCGCACCCAGAGCCACCGCACTGTCCGTGTGTCCCCGCACCCCCAGCCACCGCACTGTCCCTGTGTCCCTGCCAGCACCCACAGCCACCGCCCTGTCCCTGTGTCCCCGCACCCAGAGCCACCGCACTGTCCGTGTGTCCCCGCACCCCCAGCCACCGCACTGTCCCTGTGTCCCTGCCAGCACCCACAGCCACCGCCCTGTCCCTGTGTCCCCGCACCCAGAGCCACCGCACTGTCCGTGTGTCCCCGCACCCCCAGCCACCGCACTGTCCCTGTGTCCCTGCCAGCACCCACAGCCACCGCCCTGTCCCTGTGTCCCCGCACCCAGAGCCACCGCACTGTCCGTGTGTCCCCGCACCCCCAGCCACCGCACTGTCCCTGTGTCCCTGCCAGCACCCACAGCCACCGCCCTGTCCCTGTGTCCCCGCACCCAGAGCCACCGCACTGTCCGTGTGTCCCCGCACCCCCAGCCACCGCACTGTCCCTGTGTCCCTGCCAGCACCCACAGCCACCGCCCTGTCCCTGTGTCCCCGCACCCAGAGCCACCGCACTGTCCGTGTGTCCCCGCACCCCCAGCCACCGCACTGTCCCTGTGTCCCTGCCAGCACCCACAGCCACCGCCCTGTCCCTGTGTCCCCGCACCCAGAGCCACCGCACTGTCCGTGTGTCCCCGCACCCCCAGCCACCGCACTGTCCCTGTGTCCCTGCCAGCACCCACAGCCACCGCCCTGTCCCTGTGTCCCCGCACCCAGAGCCACCGCACTGTCCGTGTGTCCCCGCACCCCCAGCCACCGCACTGTCCCTGTGTCCCTGCCAGCACCCACAGCCACCGCCCTGTCCCTGTGTCCCCGCACCCAGAGCCACCGCACTGTCCGTGTGTCCCCGCACCCCCAGCCACCGCACTGTCCCTGTGTCCCTGCCAGCACCCACAGCCACCGCCCTGTCCCTGTGTCCCCGCACCCAGAGCCACCGCACTGTCCGTGTGTCCCCGCACCCCCAGCCACCGCACTGTCCCTGTGTCCCTGCCAGCACCCACAGCCACCGCCCTGTCCCTGTGTCCCCGCACCCAGAGCCACCGCACTGTCCGTGTGTCCCCGCACCCCCAGCCACCGCACTGTCCCTGTGTCCCTGCCAGCACCCACAGCCACCGCGCTGTCCGTGTGTCCCCGCACCCACAGCCACCCAGCTCCGGCTGTCCCACTGCCTGCACACTGGTTTCTTGTCTCTCCCACAACATAAATTACATAAATCCCAAGCCAGGAAACGTTTTTTACATTTGTCTGAGACCAGCAGTCCAGTGACGTGAAAGGAAGAACAGATTAAAAAAATAAATAAATTTCATAGATATTTTTTAGCAAACTGATAATTGCCTTCTCCTGTCCCAAGACTTTCCCCCTGGGAATATCTAAGTAAAATTACAAGACAGGAGTAATAAAGTCTATTTGGACAGTTTTAATGACAAATATGTAATTTAGGGGGTTTTATAAGTCAGTAACATAAAAACTATTTTCATTTCCCAAAAAATTTACAGAAAATTCTTCAGTTCTGCATGAAATTACTACCTCAGACAGGAACATCCAACTTCAGGTACTTCTGCAATGCCATAAAAATAGTCCTGAACCACAACTTCTGTACACCTGACGTCATCACTTTAACCAGAGAAACTGAAGCGCCTCTTCTGAGCCCTCTCAACCCTTGGAGGGTTAACCCTTAACCCAGCACGGATCCTGCTGGGGGCTTCTACCCTTCAATGAAGGGGATTTCCCCCCAAAGAGATTACACAACTGTGAGCAATAAAACCAGAAACAGTAGTACAGCAATCAAACAAAGAGGATACAATAAACCATAATGAACTAAACCCCAATGCATAAATACCTTGAAGGCAGTCACACGCTCCCCAACACCCTCTACCACCCCAGCCACGTCTGAGCCAGGAGTGTAGGGCAGGGCTGGTTTCCTTGCGTAATTCCCGGAACGGATATATGTCTCCACAGGATTCACCCCACAGGCATGGACTTTAATTAACACCTAAAAGAGAAGATGCTTCTTTAGCAATAACTACAAAGATTTAGAACTTGAATTCACAACACACCATCATGGCATTTTAACTAAATTCTTAAACAGCAAAAATTCAGTGTTGAACTGAAGTATTTTCAGGAAATCCCTTATATGGAATACAAAGCCCACCAAACAGTGAAAAACCCACATTTGTTAAAGGTAATGTCCCAGGCAGTATGAATACGCTGATCAAAAACTACGTAATTCACAATGTCAAGTTTTGGTTTGTATTCATTCTGTTCTGAGTGCACCTATTATCAGTCAGTATCATTATTCCAGTTCACAGAACTCATATATACCTGATCTTCTTTTGGATGAGGAATTGAGACGTCTGACTGGAGTTTAAGCACTTCAGGGCCACCAAATTCAAAAACTCTGACAGCTCTCATCACGTTTCTTGTGGCTGCCATGGCGATCAGAATATCTGAAAACAAACAAACAAACAAACAATATTGTATTGCCTTCATAAGTTATTTTGCATCTTCAAAATACAGAAATCAAACAACCACCTGTCAAGCAACTGATTAAATAGCACCTCATTTCTGATTTAAATTGGGAGGGGAGAAGGGCGTTTTGGATTTTTTTCCCCAAATTTTGCAAAAGGCAGACAATTAACCCTACCATTTGCAGGACATTATGGGTATTAAGAGAGTAACACACAAATAATTTATTCACAGAAGTATTTCTCCAACAGCCCCTGTGAATGCTGCACTGCTATGACACACGCAGAGACGTACAGCACTCTGGGGAAAAACACTGACAATTTACTATTGCCTTCTGGCAGAACAGCCTGGGGTACATTGGCTGGGTAACGCAGGGTGATACCCAGCCCAGTGACAGCCCAGCCACTGCTCCTGCCTGCTCTTAAACCTGCATGCAAAAAAAGCAACACAGAGCTACTCACGGGCTCTCAAAAAATGAGGCTATCATAGGACTTCAGAACAAGCCAGGGGGAACTGAAGTGCAGAGGTTCAAGATTCCAGTCCTTAATTCCAGCTGGATCTCCCCACAGTGGCTGTGTGTGGCACGGACCCATAGCCCTGGGCTGCTGTGGCTCACGGCCTCCTGAGCATCACCAGACACTCCTCCACCTCACCAACACCTGCAGCTGCCACTATTCCGACTGCACACACTTGTCAAGCGTTTCCAACAAAACACCACAAGAAAGTCACCCCTGCCGCAGGAAAAGCTACACACAATTCTTGCAGGGATCCGATGGGTTCAGACAGTGGAGCTTTACTTTTATTTATTTACACAGCAAATAACCCCTGACAGCAAACGGGCACACGGGAACCCTACAGACACCGAGAGGTCTCACTTTTGGCCAGCTCTGGCTAAAGAGCTTTAGGAGTATAGCTAGAAGTGGGCTTTTTCCCCAATGACCATTACAGCTGTTAAAGGTACCTGGCTTAATCGCTATTTCTTATTCCTGATACAGTCTGCAAGGTGTCACGGCTTCGGCTGCCTCTCCAAGTCAGGAGGGGTGGCAGTCTCAGGGACACACACCAGCACCTCCCCGGCACACGGCAAAAAACTACACCGCGGGTTTCTGAAGCACAGGTCACTTTCGTACGTCATGATAATAGACTAAATTAAAAGAAGGGTTCTGTTCTACTCGGAAAAAACCCGCCCCCGGAGGCTTCCGTGAGCGGCTCCGCAAGAGGAGGCTGAGGGGGACGGGCCCGTCCCGGGGGACTGGACTCAGCCCCGGTCTCCGGCGGGCGCAGGCGGCTCCCGAGCGCCCCGGTAGCAGCGGAGCAGAGGGAGCGGAGCAAAAGAGAGCGGGGCAGAGGGAGCGGAGCTCAAGAGAGCGGGCCCAGCCCTGGACCACCCTCCCCGGGCGGCGGCGGCGGCCGCTCGGGACGAGCCCACCACGGACGGGCCGGGCGGCGGGAGAGGGCCGGGAAGGCCGCGGGCAGCGGGGGCTGAGCGAAGCACGGCGATGGGGCTCCAGCGAGCGCCCAGGGGACTGAGGCGGCCCGAGGAGAGGGGATGAGAGAGGCGAAGGGGAGTCTCACCCGCTGCTCCGGGAGGCACCGGCGGCTGCGGCGCGGAGAGGGGACTGACCGGACCCGCGGTTCCCTCAGTGCCGGCCACGCCCTGCCTCACCCCTCACAGCCAATCCCTGCCTCACTCACGCCCCTCACCGCCAATCCCCGCCCCGGACACGGTAA
>NW_015090768.1:256202-260218 GCF_001431845.1 Calidris pugnax | reverse complement strand
CCCCCCCCCGCCCCCGGCTGTCCCCGCCCCCCCGCGCGTGGAGGTTTGTCCCTTGCGGGCCGCCGTCGCCTTCGCCGTTTCCCCCCCCCTCCCCTGCCAAGATGGCGGCGTTCCCTCAGCGCAAGGCCCAGTGCCTGGGGCGGACGGACGCCAGCAGGAAAGGCGGCCTGGACGAAAGGGCGGCCGGCGTCGTGCAGCTGTTGAACGGGCGGCCCCGGTTCTGCACCACCAGCTCCTGCTCCGGCCGCCTGGTCCTCTTGCAGGCGCCCCCCCCCGCGGTGAGGGAGGGCCCGGTTCTGGAGTGGGCCGGGCCCGAGGTGGGGTTTTTTTTTTTTTTTTTTTTTTTTTTAATATACAACGCTAAAAATCCAACATCCGCGGGTTTAATCCTGTCTCTTCGTTGCTAGGATATAAACAGCGGGGGGATCCCGAAGAAAAACTGCACGTGGCTCATGGTAACGCACGAGTTGTGCACTAAAGGCGATGTGGTAAGAAGACGATATGGGACATCTTTTATATTTATTTACCATAACGTGCCTAATGTCATGGGAATCATGTAAAATAGAAAGAAATTATTTTGTTGGGTTTTTTTTTTAATTCCTATTACTGAGATAAATTGACACCGAGCTCAAAATAAACTTTGGGTATTCTACTTCTTAAACTCTTAAAACCGATTTTGAAGAGAATGCTTTTAATCCTCATGCCAAAATCGCTGCATAGTTTAAATGCAGCTAATACAAAACTTCAATAATTCCTTACTGTCTGGAGGCACATAATCTCCACATCACAACCGTTTGACAAGAAGTCAATAATTATTACTGCCTCTGCAGCAGAAAGCTTTCAAAAAGCGATATCTGAAAAATCTAATATGCAGCAATTATTATTTTTCAAACCTTTATTCAGAATAAGCAGGAATAATGCTTTTCTAAGTAGGTGATGTAATCATTTATTTCCTTACAGGTTACTGTTAGCGTAACAGTGTTTTTTTATTTTTGCAGCTTTTCATCTGCTCTCTCTTTTCCCTGCTTGTTGGATTGCCAGCAAGGTATCAACCAGGGACTAGATTTAAAAGCCTTCCTGTCCAACAGTAGATTAAGCTTAATTTCTGTAGGATGCTGGCGGGGCTGTGACAGTGCTGTCGTTGGCAGGCTTCACTGGGCTGAATGAACGCCCTCTGTTCCCTGGTAATCCCACAGCAGGATTGCTGTGTGAAGCCAGGCGTCTCCCCAGGAACAGCTCTGTGTCAGGCGGCAGCAGCAGCAGCGTTCCTGCCCGACAACGTAGCCTTCATCCCCTTCCCCAGCAGCTGGAGCCCGCGCAGGGTTAGTGCAGTAACTGTAACACCTCCTTCAGGATGATTCAGCTGCGATTAACAAATGTTTTGTGTTCTCCTCCTTACCTGCTCCACAACCTGTGGCCGTTCTGGCTTGGTTGTTTTGGTTAGCAATTCCAGAAACGACCAAAATATATTCATCTGTGTCCATTAACCGTAAATGTGTGGAGGTCAGCGTGCAGTGGGCACCTTCCTTTTGTAAGTAATAACTCCCTCAAGACAGTTAAAGCTGTCTCGAGCCCAGCTTGCTGTGCTGACATTAAGAGACACCCTTCATTGTCAGAATGACACCTGAGACTAGTGTAACTAGTGAATCTCTTACACTGCATTTTTAATATCTTAAAACCCTCTGAAATTTTAAAAAAAAAAATTATATATATATATATAGTGTGGTTCTTTGAGCATGCTTTCAGAGCAGTCTACTCTCTGCACAGATCTCTCTGCTTTGTCTGTCCCAAACAAGAAGTGGTTACAGGACCAAAATTCTCTCACTGGATTTGTAGCTGACTTCACCGTATGCAAACATTCTCACCCACACAAAAAAAAAATCTCCAAAATATTTGTCTCTATTAGGGTTTGTTCTAGCAAAGCAGAGTCTGCTGAAATTTGCACCAGCAAACTTCGGGCTGAGTAGGGCACAGGAGGTTGTTGCTGAGAGGAAATACTCTGATTTTTCCTGTTCCCTTTAGCAGGTAGATGGGATTTTTTTAAATGTGTGAATTGCAAGTGTAAGAAAAATGTCTTTGATTAATTTTTAAAGTAGTACACTCTAATGTATGGCAAAGCTTTGCTAGTGCAGTATTTGGGAAACGAGAAGGGAGGTCGGGATCTTGCATGCTGCATGTTGTGCCTTTTGGCTGTCAGATCATTTGACCTCACTGCCTTTATTACCCTCAACTGTGTGAACATGGGATATTTGGTTTGTAATTTATTTTTATCCCTTTATCCTCCCAATGCTTAGAGAAAAGGCATCATGTATTACAAAGTACCTCTTTGTAAGGTTATGTATACAACACAAATATTATCTCACAATTACACAGCAGCATAAAACTGGAATTTTGTGTGAGCTTTTTTACACATCACCGACAGGTACTTTCTGTCATTTCACGGGCAGCAATTAGAGACTCGCTCATTAGAGATGAGGGGCCTGATCCTATTCCTATCAGCTTCACTGGGAGCAAATCAGGGCCTCGGACTTTGTAGACTTAATAGAAAATTACTTTCAGTATTGCCCTATTAAATTGAACTTACAGGAAATTAATGATTTGGATGCAGTAAGATAATAAAAAAAACCTCTACTGAAAGTACTGTGTTCCATTAATAAGCTTTTTAAGGAAAGCAGCGTTGCAGGACAGCCTTGGGGCAGTGCTGACTGCGGAGATGATCCCAGTCTGTGACTCTCTAAAGGACTGGTGTTCTGGCTGGAGAGCTGCTGCCTCGGGAGCGTTTGCTGCAGGACCTGCCTTTGGGGGGCTGCGGGGGCTCACGGGGAGACACCGCCCCGACACCACGGGGCCCGGTACGGCAGCGTGGGACCTCACTGCAGCGGGGTGTGTGACAGCACAGCTCAGGGCTGGGCCCCAGCAAACCCGAAATAAGTTGCTTTGGGTGTTTCTGACAGCCTAGCGTGAGCCCAGCTCGGTCCCAGCCCCCGCCCCCGCAGGCAGTTCTGTACAAGGCCGCATTATGCGACAGCGGCCGTTTCTGTTTCTCATCAGCTCCAGCCCAGCTGTGCTTACGTGGGCATTTTTTTTAATATCTGGCGCACGAATTACAACCTTAGCCATTCAGAAAGACCTGCTTTCAACATAAAATAAGAACGTTTATGGGAGAGATGCTGCATAAATACATTTAAATACTTTTCAATGTTTAACGGAAAGGAGAAAGAGGGTTACTTCAGCAGTTTGCTTTTATGCCATCATGTCTTAAAAAAGCATATCAATTTGATTATTTCCTGAAGATGTTATTGAATATTTTCATTTTACAGGAAGGATGAAAAGGGCTAGACAGGACAGAAAAGTATGGGCAAACAGCTAAAATTTCTCAACATAGCAAATTTGTAGTTTTGTGAATTAAGCAAGTGACAGCAAACAAGAAAGGGGGGGGTAAATAGCACTGATGATTAAATAATAATACAGTGAAGTAAGTAATAAAACTGCCTCAAAGCGACCTTACTAAATGGAAGCAAGTGATACCAGCCTGTAGGATTTCTCTGCATACAGAGAGCACAGAAGAGTAGAGGAACTGTAATGGTGAAGCCATGCGGAACGTCACATACCTTCCTCCACACTCACTAACCAGAAATTACCACTAGCATCTTGGTCTGCCAGCAGAACCGAGGGGCCTGCAGGGGATTTCTTGAATTTTACAATTACTTCTTACTTACTAATAATTCTTTTTTTTTTCTTGTCTTCTGAGTCTTGTCTGTAATTTCAACCTCTGCATTTTTTTATCTTCATAACTCTTACACAGTAGGCTATGCATTATTTTAAACCAAGATTAACATGGGATCAAGTATGTTAGGCCATGAATTTAACCTGCTGAACCCCAGAAGGTTTTCTGAAGTTGAGGGATGTACTTCAGAAACTAAATGTCTTTGATTTTTAAAGAACAGTTTAAAAAAAAAAAAAAAAAAAAAACATAAAAAACCCCGCCCCGGTTTCGTTTCTTTGCAGGAAAACAC